>NW_025966481.1:1706-42310 GCF_021869965.1 Rhincodon typus
AAACATATTTGGATATACAGCATCTGCAGTTCCTACTATCCCTCAAACTACATCTTTAACTTAATGGTCAATAGTGCAAGAAAGTTATTCATTGATGGATGTACTTTGAGAATTTAAAAAGTATTCAGTGCTATCCAAATACCAGTATATTACATTTATTATGGGTTAGTGCTGTATATCCAAATATGTTTTCACTGAAATTGATGGTGTAATGTAATGAGGAATAAGTGGTTCCTAATTGTTTGAGATCCTCATTTAAAACAATCACTCTGAATGTTTATTGCATGTTTCTGTTTTCAAGAAAATTACGAGATTAGCCCCCCAGCTTTCCTCGTCAGTTCATGGGGCACATACTTGCGGTATGTAGTACATGAACTATTCAGCTATTTATAGTCCATTTGTGGGTGGACCTCATCACACACTATCGTATCTTGCTGTCCTTGTGAAAATTGTTCACTTCTTCAGTTCTCAACTTCCCCCCCCTTCCCCTGAGAGGCAGTAACTCTTTGGCTAAACTCATCACCACCAGTTGTGGCTCTCAAATGAGACTTTCACTTCATTTTCAGAATCAAAAGGTAACCCTAGGTTTCTTCTCTCCATTACCATCTCCACAATTCCCCTTGCGGACTACTTTAATCGTAAAGAGTAAGACCTTTTGTTCAGCCCCTCTGTCATGTTCCTCCTCGTCCTTGCCCCATTCCACCCCATTTCTCTCAAAGTCAGAAGATCCTCCCAGCCCTAATATAGTATTCCCATTTTTTTCTGCTGCTTCTGTCTTTTCTTCCCTGAGGTATTTACCAGGCTCATCTTGTTTGTGAGACTGAGCTCTTGTTTTCTTAACCCTTTTACCAATAAGATGTGGACTACCCAAATTTCCATTTCCTTCCTTGCTCCCGTGATACTGACATGGTAAATGATTGTGTTAATATTATCCTTGGGCTTCTTACAGTTCCACCTTTGAACACTGAGCACCTCCAATCAGACAATTGCCACCGCAATTAAATAATCCTGACAAAAGAGATGTGATGATTTTTATAACAATAGTCATGGTACACTCGTCTCCTCCTTCATCCTGACCTGCCAGTCTTTCATGCATTTGACCACACTTGTCTCCATTGCCCAGTTGAATGGGTTTACCCTCACTTTGCACATTTTATATACACAGTTAAAGTTAGCGAATCTCTTGCAATAGTTTTTCATCTCGTCCTCGCAAGTTTCACGTCTTTTTGCTAACTGTGTGATAGCATCTAAGTACATGTAGCCAATTCCACATGGAGGCTGATGACACAGTTCTGCAATACTACCACCTGCACTGCACCTCATAATGTTGGTCAATTGTAAGAGTTCTGGATAAACTACAATTTTCTCTGCTTTAACACTTAGTCAAACATGGAATGCCACACAGACAAAGATAATAGCTACCTCATTCTGAGTTTAACTTACCATTGATATCTACTTTTCTTTGCCACTCTGGACCATTGCAAATGTCCATCCTTTCCTTTGTTTATTTGCTACTAATACCCTCTTGCTGTCCTTGCAGATTATTCCTTTTATGGATGTGATTCATTCAAAACACTACACATGTTCTACACAAGTTCTGGTATCTATACCCTCGCCCTGACCTAGATTGGTTCCCAATCTACTAACGCCTGTGTTTTCAAATTGTCAGTGTCATTGTCATGTTCGAATGTCGCCAAATATTTGCCCCTCCCCTCCCAATCTTTGCAGACTGCTGCACCCGTGCAATAATCTTTCAAGAACATGACATTTCTCCAACATTGGTTTGCGTGTCTCAGTCTCTTTACTCCATGCCTTTGCCCATCAAATCTGTAAGCACTGGAATTCCTATTCTCAACTTTCTACTTTTAAGATGCTCCTCTATAGTCTCTGCTGAATGCTTAGAATGTATAGCACTTGGAAGGCTGAATTGAGGAAAAGTTTTTAAAAAAGCCAAAGTTTTTGAAAATGCATTAAAATGTTTTTAATTAATCAAGCGGTAAACATTGGAAAACTGCTGAAGTGGTATAGACTAATATTTCTAACTTCAGATGTGCCATACCACTTTCTAATTTTGATACGTGGAAGATATCAAAATGTTCCCAGAGTTTGGCTACATCTGATTTAAAATTTATGTTGCTGAAAAATTGCATCATTTTCAGGGATGACTATTCATACAAGTTAACATGAGAACAGTAATAGGTTTCATCAGTTAATGCATGTGTATGCACATACATATGTCTGTGCATATATAAAAATACATGTGTATCTGTAAAAAAAATTATAAAAATAAAGTGCATGTGTGCGCAAGTACAGGAAAAGCTTTTGACATTTTTCTTTCTGTCCTGTGACCATGAATAGCATCATGTTGAAACAGATTTCACTGACTCCTGACTAGACAAAATGATCATAGCACAATGTCAGCAGTAGCAGTATGCATTCCTGATCACTACTTACAGTTCTTAGCTTTAGAGCTTAACTGAAGTAGTCTACATTCCTTGCATTCCAGTTCAATTTACAATGTAGTGTGTACAGATCTTTAATGTTTAGTAAGACCTTGATGAGTAGTATTTTTTTTGTTGCAGGCTGCATCATTCTATTTCGTTATTTCAATAGGAAACGTGTCTGAATAGCAATTCTTTTTTAAGCAAGAGGATCCATATGTAATTTAGAAAATAGCCTTTCCAACCTGATCAAAATGTTTAGTAATGTGTCAGTTCATCCATATGCTAAAGGCATGATGTGTTGTCCAGTTGTCTGCAGTTTTTTGCAACTGCTTCTGGACCTGGGAGCTGCACCGTTCCACATGATTTCAGATGTAATCTGAAGTATTTCTGCAGTTCTTGACGTGTGCCTCCCTTTGCTTATTTGCATTTAAGATTTTTTGCTGCAGCCTCAACACAGTAGCCTCCCTGCATCTTCCCCTTTGTCTGTTTTGCGGCGAATCAACTCTCTGTTGATCCTCTAGGCTGTTGTGACTTTCTGATCCGTCTATTGTGTCTGTCTCGATGGAACACTATTGACTCATGGTTAAGGTCACTGGGGAAAATTCAAGAAAGAGGACAAAATCTTCTGTTTGTGAGTTTAAACAGCTACTGATTGCGTATGTCGATTCATTCTGGGATTAAAATTTGCAGTAGCTGCTTCATTAACTCTGTTGGACTCAAATTATTCCATGAAGCACAAGTAATAAGATTGTATTCTTAAAAACTGCAGATGAGTTTGAGATTGGTACAGAAAGTTTGGGTGTTCCTTTCAAAGTGAAGGTGATTTTGGAAATTTAACATGAAACCTTTTCGTCAACGGTAGTAAAATGCATAGATATGAACAAAATTTGAGTACATGTAAATATCTCTGGAGACTTGAGAAAAAACATTTGAAATGTTGCATATGCTTGAATAAAATTAACAGTCCCATTCATAACAATCATCTGTTTCCTTTTATGGTACAACATAGTAACACAGCAAGATTTATTCATGGTTTACAAGTGGGTAGTGATGTAATGCAATACATTTTCTGGCACTAAAGTAGGTAAGAACAATGGGAGTCTGCAACTGCATTGGTTGACAAAACAGGATGATGTCCCTGACCATAAAATGTAGTTAACAAAGCAAGTTGGATATATAATAACTTACTCGATCAATTGCATGCCTAGCTCTTGATCATGTTCATTTTGTCTGATTTTTCCTATTTGTATCAGTTGTTATGGAGCAAACTGACTTTGATTACTTACTCATTTTTAGCACTTGTAATTTCTATCTACCAAGGCTCCATGGTGGCATGAACCAAAACAGCGACATTAAAAATGTGCACTATAACAAAGGTGACATTCTACCCATGTGCTTAGTCACTAGCTGAATGCTCTTGGTAACTTCTGAGGACAGTATTGCTTGAAAGTTTGA
This sequence comes from Rhincodon typus, assembly GCF_021869965.1. Classification (NCBI taxonomy): domain Eukaryota; kingdom Metazoa; phylum Chordata; class Chondrichthyes; order Orectolobiformes; family Rhincodontidae; genus Rhincodon; species Rhincodon typus. The sequence goes on from NW_025966481.1 coordinate 5,606, forward strand.
CCAATTAGGAATCTCAGTAAATATGAAATGAGGCATAGTTATCCCTTATCCCAAAAACATGAAGAAGTGATAGCGCTGAGCAAACTTGTAACACAAATTTGTTCTTGGTGCATTGATCTCCTAGGGCTTTTCAGAAATTTCCATTAGTTGCAACATGAGAGTTGTGGTTTTGTGTGTGTCACAAAGCAAGAGAGCTGGGATTTTTCTTTTGTCTGCATGCCATTTTATATTTCACAGTTTTCCTGTTTATTTCTAGCCTACAAGCAGGTATTGTGCTAATGAAACTGGGGATGATTTAGTTGTAGTTTGTGAAATCAAGCAGTTGGAATGCAGCATACTGAATAAAAACATAGCTCCGTTTATTCTCACACATTTGGTTCGCCAAGAAGTAGAGCTGTTTGTTTGTCAGATTTACATGCTGTATTCTTGCTTCAAGAGGAAGCTGCACCTTGTTTTGTACTAGTAGAGCGATATATTTTTCACAACGTCAGCTGAAATTAATGTCTTGCATCAGACTGTATAGAGGATCACAATCATGTTCAAATAGCTGTATTTAAGATAAAGAAAAACGGAAACACCCCTGCAATTTAATGCCAGTAAAAACGGATGGTATATAATTACTTCCAGAGTTTGTTCTTTCCTTGAAACCTCCTAAGCTCCTACAGAATACAGCTTTCAGTAAAGTCCTGGCTTTCATAACTCATTTTGGCCCATACACTAAAAGCAGGTTTGTGTAAACCATTGCAAACTTGTGGATATGATCCAAAACCAGATAACCTGCAGAAAGTCCACAAGCTTCATTAGGTGCAGAATGTGAATGGAAGCGTAGCTTTTTTAAACAAAACATTGCTTTCATACATTTGAATTTATTAGTGCAAAGCTATGTTTTCATGTTTTTTTGCACAGTAGCACTTTTTAACCCGCTTTTAAATAATAAAGTATGTCACAGGGTCATTGGGAGAAGTTTGGATGAACCAAAGAAGATCTACTTTTGTGATGACATTCCATGCCTGTCCTAGTTTCAGCTCATCTGCTGAAACTGATCGATGCCTTTTTTTCCATTTGGATATGAAAATTCAATATTGTCCTGACTGCCCTTCATCCTCTGTAAACTTGAAGCCATCCAAAATTGCTGATTGCACAGTTCCCGTTCACCCCTGTGCTTAATAATGTGTTGATTCCTAGCCCAGCAGTGCTTCAACATTTTAAAAATTCTGTTCCTTGTTATCAAATCCTTCCATGACTTTGTACCTCCCTATTTCGAATGCCTCAGACTACCTTCCATCACCTTTACACTCCTCCAGTTCTAGCCTCTTGGATATCCAGATTTGCATTGTTACATTTTGAGAGTTGAGCCTTCAACTGCTTGGCCTATAAGAGTAGAGTTCCCTCCTGAAGTGGCTCATCTCTATCTCTTGTTATTTAAACCTTCCTTAAGCCCTATGTCTCTAGGTTTGTACATGACTGTATACTACATTTTTGTATCTGGCTCTGTGTCTAATTTTATTTGATGATCGCTCCTCTAAAGGGCCTTGGGATATTTGACATTTTCGTTTATCAGATGACCAAAGCACTGTATATTTTCTGTGGGATTTGAAGTTTTTCAGCTATTTACATTTGTTGAGCAAGCCAATAGAGATTTCTGGACCTTACAAATTTTTCACTTGGCAAGTTACATACATTTAGAGAGCACATGTACGTAAGATTTTGAGTCCCAGTTTGTATTACATTGTACAACTATATATTGAACTTAAATGAAGTTACTGATCAGCCCAGATTATTGTGCTATTCAGGATCTTGGCTGCTTCTTCATAGTCTAAGGTCCGTTCAAGCTTGATGTTATCTACAACTTGATCAACCTTGAATGGGGACTGAGAATTCAGGTCATTTATGTCGAATAACCATATGTATGTTGCAGCTTGGTAAACGTACTTCAAAAATAGAGCTTTTTAAAAAATAAAGACTAAAGCCTGATTTATAGTTCATGGCAGTTCATGGCAAGGGTGAATCTAATATGAATCCATCTCGGGTGCAAAATTGTTGGCTTAAAGAAGAACAGATTGCATATCCTTAGTTAAAACTGACTCAGAAATAGGTAACATTCAAATGAAATTTAATCATCTAAACAAGAATTATTTAAGCAAGTATGTATCTGGTTCAAGTGGAACTCAAACATCGTGCTTAATGTCTTGATCACAATGTTCTAATGACAAGGATATTGGAAGCATCCGAAGTAAAGGGCTATAACCTCTCAAGGCAACTTGAACTCCTCTTTCACCAGTAGTTTGAGAAAACATACATTCTATCACGCTTACATACAATCAATATTTTGTCCCACTAGTCCTTCTCCGAGTGTGTTGACTGTGTTGTTGTGGTTCTGTTCTAGAGTTACTTTTTGTTTGTATGAAATACATTCCTTCTCATGAGCACTGATTGTGATGGTGGTTTGTCAATGAGGATCAGCCTTACTGGCCTTCCCTGTCTTCTGAAGATCCAAATATTTTAATCTTTTATGTAAAGCTTGGAACATTGACTGACATTTGCATCCATTGTCCAAAGTCTTTTAAGACTAAGTATAGTTAATGCCTGACCATTGCATTGGCTATAGTTGGTATAGACTATTAATGAAGCCAGGATCTTCCTTGACTTTATGGTGGAGAATTGGGGAAATTTGTGAAGGAGCAGAGAAGTGACTCCTCCGTGAAGTCATTTTCCAACCATTAGCGTAGTGAATCATTCATAACCTTGATAAACATTAAGAGAAACCTTTTCACTATCCTTTGGTTTGAGCCTTCACGAATATATTTAATAAACCATCAGAATAGTGTTGATTTTCTTCTTGCTTCTGAGAAGTCTACTTCCTGTTTTGAAGTCATTCTTGTTGTGATGCTAATTGAATTGACCCTAATACACCAGCAATATAAATACTGTTCATTGAGAGCAATTGTATAATGTTGGAGAAAAAAAAAGTTTCAAGGCCATATTGAATTCAAGTTTGTCTGATTCACCATATGTGTGGAAGCTCCTCTGCCAGGACAGGATAACATGAGAATTTGACTATCTTTCTGCCAGCTTTTTACTTGAGGAAATTTCCCCTCCCTCTCCTCCTGGTCAGGCTCTGTGAATCTTGTAATCAGAATCCTCTGCTTTGTCTCACTTTTTTTTTCCAGATTTTATTCCTTTTTTTTTTCAGAAAATAATCTTCTGTGAAAGTGAATATATGAATTACATAAATTGTACTTTAAAACATTAAGCAAAGGGCTTGGGATGACCTGTGCATGTGGGTTTCTTGTTTGTCGGCTGGAGCCATTTTCTCATTTTCACAGTTCAACTGAAAACAAAGGCCTCCTTATCCTTTCACTGAGCTGTGTTCACAAGCGCTGACATCAGCCTTCCCCAGCAGGCAAGTGTGCTGCATTAAGAGTCTACAGGGGAGTTGGAAAGCTCAACAGAAATCCTTTCTCATGACATTTATATTGATCAATTGCTTCGTATCTGTGTGGAAAATAAATGCCATCAGCAGTAACAGTTGGCACAATATAGAAAATCATTTGTATTGATTCAGCTCCTAAAGTCTTCAATTTTCTTTGCCAAACGCCTTTTAACATGAAAACCTTTTTTGGGCTAAATATATTATTGTATGGTCCGTAACTTCATTTGCATTTAGTGCAGTTCAAAGGAGATTAGGAAAATGTGCACTTTACTGATTGCTGCGTTTGCAAAGGACTTTTATGTTGAAATGGCTTCTGCCTGCCTAGCTTTTCATAAGCGAGCCTGCCAAGATTCAGGGGCCCAGGACTTTCTTGTGGGAGGACATTGGGCTGCCTTCATGCTTTTTGACAATGATTAAAGTGAGGTTAGTACCAAACCTTCCATTCTATTTTTTTTAAAAAACAGATGGTAGTTCCATGTTCATCTGCAATTAATTTTAAAGTTTGAGTCCGTGTGCTGTTTAGAGGTAAAATTATTTATTCAGCAGTGAACACCATTCTCCCCGCTGCACCAATAGCTCGTATGCAGTGGTGATTTGAAAAATATATTGTGCCTGCTCCAGACACTGGGACAGCAACCTTGAATCAGTGGAACTGAAATCACCCGTAAACCTTTTTTAGAAAATATGTAGTGCCCAGTGATAGTGGTGATCCATAGTTCAAGCTTTCTGTGTTCTTGTCAAGCTGCAAGTTTGACAATACACACTCAGAGTCAAAGCCTCCACTTACAGTATATGTTAAAGATTAGAAAAGAGGGCAGTCCAATGTCTATCTATTTATAGCTATTATAATATTATGAGAATAAAGAAAATCCAAAATTCTTGTAAATATTCTTATAAGCAATCAGAAAACTCCTTTTAAAGCATTGAGGAATTAGATCAAGACATTTAATTATTACAGTAATTGTCAAATTAGCATTTTAAGATCCAAGTTGGAAATTGTTAATCAATCTCTTTCTTTGCATGTAAACCTAATGGATACTGGTGCCAAATGTGAACCCTGACCGGGGCCCCTGTTAGAGTTTGGATTTGAAGGATTGCTGTGGAAGAAAGAATACTGTACAATGCAAAAGTAGTGGATGCAGCCCTGCTCACGTTTACCACCTTTTCAAAAAGCGCAGCAATGTAATAAATTAGCACAGTTACTGGACTATTACTTAGTGTTCACTGGTAAGACAATGGCCTAGTGGTATTATCTGTTAATCCAGAGACCCAGATAACATTCTGGATCCCGGGTTTGAATCCCGCCATGGCAAATGGTGGAATTTGGACTCAATAAAAATCTGGAATTAAGAGTCTAATGATGATCATGAATCCATTGTCAATTGTCAGGAAAAACCCATCTGGTTCACCAAAGTCCTTTAGGGAAGGAAACTGCCATCCTTAGCTGGTCTGGCCTACATGTGATTCCAGACCCACAGCATGTGGTTGATTCTTAAATACCCTCTGGGTAATAAGCGTGGGCAATAGGTGCTGTTTAGCCAGCGATGCCCTCATCCCATGAATGAATAAAGAAAGATACTCTCCTCCCTCCAAGTAGATAAATGTGCTTTATTTGATGAGCGCACAGTTGGATTTTGTTTATTCATGTAATAGTGGATATGGCACTGGGCTGAGTATAAAGGTAGTGGAGAACCTATTGACCCATCAGTCCATATTGCGTGCTGCAGCATTATTGTTTACCAGCTGTTTCATACAGGCCTGTTCCTCCCTGGATGATAGACAGTAGTGTTTGATTTTGTGGTATGCCTGAAGAAACTATATTAATGAGTATGACATTGGGTGTTTGCGTCTTGAGGTGGTGGGCCTGTTTTCCTCTTAGCAAGTATTGAGATACTCGAGGTCTTATTTGATAGTCAGCTTGAAGGAGTTTGTTGGATGTTTCTTTGGACTGAATTATTTGTTCATTTTTGTTTTTATGCCCATCTTACATTTTTTCAAGTTGCAGTTATGACCTTGAATTTGTGGCATTTGGTAATTTTCCTGTGTAATTCACTGTTTATAAAGCTTTTTGAGAAATACATGCTTTTTTTTCTATAATGAGTTGAATGTGTGATCTAAAGGTTTGAAGTGGGAGGTGTAGGGTCATGGTCGTGGTCAGGTAAGAAGAGTTTCAGAATCAGTACTGAGTGGTTTGTTTTATGTTTGTAGTAGGTTCACTCCTGAATGCAGTGATGATCTTCCAATGTTTAAGAGTTATTGCAGTATGATTTGGGGTCCACTATGAATGCCCCAAAGGTTGATTCCTGCTATACGATTATACGATAGCTAGCTCTGAGCAGTCCCACCTCAAGGTTGGTCTGATTCAATTTTCCTCTTTGATTATCAAAAATTTAAAACAGTTTGCAATTTCCCCCTTGGACCTATTAGAATAAACATGGATGTTGATGTTGGCGGGAAAAATGCAAGGCCATATTAAATTCAAGTTTGTCTGATTTACCATATTTGTGGAAGATCCTCTGCCAGAACAGAATAACCTGAGACTTTGACTATCCAGGTTTGGGCCAATATGTGAATGGGCAGTTCCTATCAAGAGTTCCAAAACCAATGTACATTCATCAGCTCCCTGAATATCTAATGTTGTTTTCCCTCATAGTCATATAGCACGGGAACAGACCCTTCGGTCCAACCAGTCCATGCCGAACACAATCCCAAACTAAACTAGTCCCACCTGCCTGCTGCTGGCCCATATCCCTCCAAGCCTTTTCTATTCATGTACTTATACAAATGTCTTTTAACTGTTGTAATTGTACCCGCATCCACCACTTCCTCAGGATGTTCATTCCACACACAAACCACCCTCTGTAAAAAAAAAAAAAAAAAGTTGCCTCTCGTCTTTTAAATCTCTCTCCTCTCACCTTAAAAATGTGCCCCTAGTCTTGAAATCCCCTTCTTTTTACTTGAAGTTAGACAGGTTGACTGCATGGGCTGGTGTGGGGGAGAATGATGAGTGTAATGCAAAACATCTGAATTGGATATTGAAGGGGACATCCTATGGGAAGCAAAATGAAATGCAGGATGTAATTTTCTGGAAATGTGGAATGATGAATATATATATCTATATTTTTACATGCAATATAAATCATGACTATTATAAGCTTTTAATTCTCGGAAGGGAAGGTTGAATTACAGCATAAATTGCAAAGTTTGAGCGCATCATTCTGGACCCTATTATTACAGAAGAATATAAATAGGAGAAGACCATGTTTTGAACCTCCTCTGCTATTCAGTAAGATTGTTGCTGATCTAATATTGACCTCAACTCCACTTGCCTGCCTGTTCTTCATTATCCATGGAATCCTTATCGTTTTTTAAAAAAAAAACTGTATATTTCAAGGCCAAGATGGGCTATGAGCTGGGCTCCATAGGTTGCTGGGGGAGCAAATTCCAGTGATTCTCAATCCTCTGGAAAAGTAAATTCCTCCTCATTTGTCTTGAGAGAGACCCACTTTATTCCAAATTCTAGATCCTCTTGGAACGTATCCAGCCAAACCCCTCAGAATTAATTTGACCTCCTCTTATTCACCTAATCTCCCATTAGTACCAGTCTAACGTGCTGAACCTTTCCTCATATGGCAGTCCTTTCATCTGAGGAATCCAATTAGTCAATCTTGTCTGTATTGTCTCTAATACAAGTGTACCCCTTTTGTTTTTGTAAGAAAAAAACTTAGAGCTGGACACAGTTGAAATGTGATCACACCAATACCCTGCATGACTGTATGTAACAAGATTTTGCTACTTACACTCCCATTTTTGTCTCACAATCAAATCCAAAATCAGTTTGTCTTTTTAATTATTTACTGTGCTTTGCATGCAAATTTTTCATGCCTTCATTCTCTCCATGGAGCATGTGGACAATCCTCCCTGGAATTTACATGGCTGATGTGGCCACATGAAGTACAATTGGTACCTCAAAACCTCACCAGGCTGCAACTTCAGAAACTGTAACAAGCCACAGGGCACATGGTTGCCCTGCAAACCCCCCACCCCCCTCACTTCCCCAAAGAAAAACTTGAGTGATGTCCTGCACTTGCACTTATCTTCTACCAAGGTGTTGGCTTGGTTACGGATATTGAAAGTAAAGCCATAACAACAGCTGCATCTTCTAAAGCTATGTGAAAGTAGAAGAAATTTAATGTAGAATGTAATATGTGAGGCCCAAATACTGATCCCTGTGGCAATTCAGCAGCCTCTGTTTGCTAAACTGGAAATTGACTCATTAATCCTGACTCTATATTCTGTTAGCTGGCAAATTATCTGTTCGTGCTAATAAAACACCACCCAATACTATGTTCTCTGTGTAGTAATTTTTGTAGCATCTTACTGAATACCTTTTGGAAATCCAAATACGCTACATATACTGGGTCTCCCTTATTGATACTACTTGTTACATCCTCAAAAATTCTAATAAATTTGTGAAACACCATTCCATTTCTCTTTCTTAAATCCATGATTGATTATATTATGATTTTGTAAATGTCTGGCTGCTACTTCCTTAATGATGGATTTCAGCATTTTTTTTCAAATGGCAGATGTTAGACCAACACTACCCTAGTTTACTGCTGTCTGTCTCTTCCGACTCTTCTCTCCCCCCCCCCCCCCCCCATTATTGAATTTGGATATTGCATTTGTAGTCTTCTAATCCACTGAAAAGTTTGTAGAATCTAGGGAATTTTAGAAGTGTGCATCTAATTCATCCACCATCTCTGCAATCACTTCTTTCAAGAACCTAGAATGCAGGTGGTCAGGAGATTTGGCAAACTAAAGGAACAAGAGCTGATTAGTGCTTCTTTCTCCAGTGATTGTTTTAAGATCTTCCCTCCCTTTTGTATGCATCATGTGATAGGAGAAGCATTTTAATAAATCCATTGTTACATCATGGAATATCAAGGTAAACTTAAAAGTATGACTTTACTGACTTTAAACCTGGTGTTTTCTATTGATGTTTATCATGTACAGCAAGTGCCTTTCTGATTCATATGCTGTTTCACTAAATATTGCGTCTCAAAAGGAAATTTGAAACTTATTTTCTTGCAAGTAAAAGTACTTCGGCTATTATCAATGTCTAGCATATAGCTGGCAGCTGTTAAATAAAGGTTGTGTAGATTTAATTTTATTTTTCTCATTTAAATACATTTCATGTAATTCAACAAAGCAAGTACTGTTTCTGAAAGATAGGGGATTTTATGCCAAGCTTAAATGAGAGGTTAAGATGTAATGCATGTTTGTATGAATATTTGACTACGAACCACACATCCTGCATTCTGTCATATGACACGTTGCTGAATATACTGTAATTAAAAGAAGTTTTAGCAACTATCTTCACCAAAGCATTGAGAAGCACAAAATGAGAAAATGTATTTGTGCACAAGAAAGGAAATGGCTCCACCCAATGAGAAATAATGTGTTCAGCTGTACAGGTGTTTTAATAATTAAAAACTAATTTAAAACAGCAGAAGCATGAGCATCATTTTGATAACAGTCCTTCAGTAAGTTTTTAACATTATGGATACCTGACTTACTTATAAAAATGTCCCTTTATTTAAAAGTTGTATATTGTCCTGAACTTGCCTTAAAAAAAAAGCACCTAGACATAATCTAGTTATTGATGTGCATATGAGTATAGCAATCCATTAAGTGTACTTGATCCTGTTTCCTCCTCTTTTTTTCCCTTTTTTCCAAAGCGTACTCTTGTGCCAATATATGGGCAATGGAAGAAAGTCATTGCCTTTTGCTAATTGCCCTCAAAATTTGTAGTTTTTTTTTTGCTGTAAACCTGTAAGACCTATGTAGAATGTGCAATGAGTCATTAAAGTGTTAAGTTGTCACATAAGGAGTGATTATCAGATGTATATTGATGGATATGAACCTTGTTCAAATTTAGGGGCCTACTGGTTACATATTATTTGTAAAGTTCACTTGATTTTTTAAAAAATAATAATAAAATATTTTAGTATCTGAATGGATGCATAAGAATATGACTTTGTTTAAACAAACGTTAAGCCAGTAAATGAAATGGGGAAGATTTTGATAATTTAGTACCTTGTCGATTTTTATATATTTCTAGAATTGTGACTATTATTTCACGGTCAAAAACTGAAAATAGTGCAACTTGGAGGAACCTGGGCTGCTAAGCCGTTTGTAGATACATGAATGTGGTGTATTTGTACATTTCTATTGTAATCAATTAAGTGATTTACACCTACTGACTTCAGCTTAAACCTAGTTAAACAAAGTAAACTTCCTTACCCTCTTCCTACATTGATAACTCCTTGGCAGGAATGATTGTAGTAGTTATTACATTTGTGCAAAATTCCATGTCTTCTCTGCTGTATTTCAGAGAAGCAATCGTGATTTTGCTGCATCTTCTATTCTGAAAATGTTATGTGACTAGTGAATACTAATTGAATTTATTTTGCAGAACCAAACCAGTCAATGGAGATTTTCGAAAAGATCAACATAGAGAGCGAAGTCGTAGTCCAATAGAACGTGCTGCAGTGTCAACCATGAGCCATCTCAGCAATCATGCCTATGCTGGCATAGGACTACCAAGCATGACAATGGAACAGCCTCTAGCACTGACCAAAAATAACATGGATGCAGCTAGGACAGTCAGCATTGGTGTGGAACGACAGCAGGTATAAATGCTGACTTTTCGGTTGGTTTTCCAAACACACATTTTATAAAATTATCTTTTCCAAATGTTTTGCAACTCGAGCTAGAGGTCAGTTATGCTTGTGTTGAGCTAGATGTATGATTTGTTCTAGTGCCACTCATCTTTACTCTGTGCAAATGCCACCTCTTGTCTGAAGTGACTGGAGAAGGGAGAGCTAGAAAAACAGAACTGGTGTCCAGCCATTTGATATTATGTAATCAATGGACTAATTATTTTTGCGACTGATACCAAGACTAATTAACTCATCATTAACTGTGTCCCTGGCAATCTTTTATTCTTTTACTAAGATGATAACTACTAAAGAAGTTCTTCAGATTCATGTTACAAGTAGCAAAAGCCTATTTCCTGGATGATTTTCCCTGTTTGATTCTTTCTGGAGCCCATCATAACATAATATTATTGATTTGGTTTGGTTGGTGGTACTTTTTACCTTTGGAGTCAGCAGGCTGTGGATTTGAGTTCCACATGGATACTGTAGCAGCAGTCTAGATTTTGAGCGAGTGCTGCACTGTCATGATATCTGATTTGAAAGATGATATCCAAATGTAGGTACATTGTCTCCTTGTACAGATGGATTTTTAAATCCTGGGATTCTTTTTGGAAACTAATAATGGAGTTCTGTTATTCTGACCAGTGTTCATCATGCAATATCTGATTAAGTAATTGTTGATCTCATTACGCTTTGTGGGATCTTGTATAAAACTGACTGGCATGATTTCTGACAAAACTATCAGGACTTAAAAAGTGACTCTGATTGTGAAATGCTTTGGGACATTCCAAAGTTGTGAATGATACAGAAAAATGCCAGCAGCAAAAAAGAACAATATAAATGTAGTCTAATTAGTCTGTTCAAATAATCCTTACTATTGGGCAAGGACAAATGAAAGTGGAGATTTGTGACTTTAGAGTTGTTATGTTGTTTTTTTTTGTCAGTTTGTGTAAACTGGTCTGTACTACAAATGGGACAAATTTCACATCATCCACAGTCTCTTTATGTTGGCAGAATTCCTTCTTCCAGAACTTGCCCATGTAAGCAAGGGTAGAGAAATTAAAGTCATTCTATTTGAAACTGGAGAATTTGCTTATTTATGAAGCAAAAATCCTCACTGTTTATATTAAGACTGCAATACTGTCCATAAACATGGTTACCTCACTCAGAATGTGTGTAGCTCTTGGGGGGAGAGGTTGCAGATGTTGTCATGATGGTGCATCATGATGCATGGTTGACCATTTTTAGTCTCGTTGTAAGTTCATATTAAGTGTTTTAAGTTGGTTATTATTGCATTTTACATCCCAAACCAAAGAATTTTCTGAACACTAATTTTGATGTAATCATAAGTAATGAGTCTTCTGAAACATTCAAAGAGGGAATGCTGCACTGCTGGAGGAATTACAAACACGAAAATAGGAGTAGGCCATTCAGCCCTTCAAATCTACTCCACCATTCATTTATGATCTTGGCTGATCATCCAACTCCTTGAAATCATACATTATTTTAGCTTTGACAGCTTTCTATCGTAACAAATTCCATAGGCTCACCACTTTCTGGATCAAGAAATTTTGCCTCATCTCAGTCCTAAATGGCCTACCCTGCAACCTTAGACTGTGACCCCTGGTCTGGGTTTGCCTGTCCATTAGAACTTTAAGTTTCCACAAGATTCCCCCCTCATTCTTCTGAACTCCAGTGATTATAATCCTAAGCAGTTCAACCTCTCCTCATATGTGATTCTGCCATCCCAGGAATCAGTCTGGTAAACCTGTGTTTCCTCTATGGCCAGAACATCCATCCTCAGATTATGGGACCAAAAACTGCACACAGTACTCCAGGTTTACAAATTCAGTCCATTTTAATCACATCTTCCATGCAATGCTGACATTTTAATGGACCTGTTGACATATCATGGCAGATCTCTAGAGCAGGTGAGATTTGGGCAGCATGGTGGCCCGGTGGTTAGCACTGCTGCCTCACAGCGCCAGGAGCCCAGGTTTGATTCCAGGCTCGGGCGACTGTCTGTGGAATTTGCACATTCTCCCCGTGTCTGCGTGGGTTTCCTCCGGGTGCTCCGGTTTCCTCCCACAGTCCAAAGATACGCAGGCTAGGTGGATTGGCCATGCTAACTTGCCCATAGTGTTCAAGGGATGTGTAGATTAGGAGGATGGGTCTGGGTTGGATGCTCTGAGGGTCGGTGTGGACTTGTTGGGCTGAAGGGCACGTTTCCACATTGTAGGGATTCTAAGCCTAAGTCATTTGAGCTCTCACCTTCCACCTTCAAAGTATGGGCAGTACCACTGTGCCACAACAGTCTTCTGAATGCTTAAATCAAGTTCTGTCTGTAATTTCTAGTTGACATGAAAGATCGCAGGCCACATATCTGAGAATCACAGAGGAGTTCACTGGTGTCCTGGCCAACATATGTTCCCTAACCAATATGACTCAATCACCAGCTAGCTACTTACCTCTATTGTTCCAATATGGTAGGTTTGGGTTGAGGATATTTTTTCCCGGATTTGTGTTGGTCAACTTGTGGGTGCTTCAACCAAGAGGATACATTAAAATTGATTCTTGGATATTTGGTAAGTTTCACTTGAGGTGAGGTGACAGCCGAGTGGCATTATCACTAGACTATTAATCCAGAAACTCTGCTAATGTTCTGGGGACCTGAGTTCAAAACCCACCATGGCAGATGGTGGAATTTGAATTTGATTTTAAAAAGTCTGGAATTAAGAATCTATCGATGGCCATCCAACCATTGTCGATTGTTGGAAAAACCCATTGGGCTTCAGGGAAGGAAATCTGCCATCCTCTAGCCTACCTGTGACTCCATAGCCACAGCAATGTGGTTGACTCTTAACTGCCCTCTGGGCAATTATTAATGGATAATAAATACTGGCTTAGCCAGGGACACCCTCATCTCATGAATGAATTTATAAAAAATCTCTGTGAGTTGGTCATGCCAAGAGTTCAGCTTTGGATAATTGCTGGGAAGGTTACGAAGAAGGTTGGGCAGCACGGTGGCTCAGTGGTTAGCACTGTTGCCTCACAGCACCAGGGACCCAGGTTGGATTCCAGCCTCGGGCGACTGTCTAAGTGGAATTTGTACATTCTCCCCGTGTCTGCGTGGGTATCCTCTGGGTGCTCCGGTTTCCTCCCACAGTCCAAAGATGTGCAGGCTAGGTGGATTGGCCATGCTAAATTGCCCGTAGTGTTCAGGGATGTGTAGATTAGGTGGGTTATAGGGGAATGGGTCTGGGTGGGATGCTCCGAGGGTCAGTGTGGACTTGTTGGGCTGAAGGGCCTGTTTCCACACTGTCGGGATTCTATGAGGTTGAGGCAGTGGGTATCTCCAGTCCTGCAGAATAAGGAAAGCACCCAAGCTTCACCAAATCCACAAGAATGTTGTCTTTGTCTTTATTTTAAACTGATACTGCAGCCTATATTTTTGATTGATCATTGGAGCTACTAAAAAGAGTCATTGCAAACTAATATCTTGGCAGGTTCCCTTCCACAAATTTAGTAGTGGGATCAGTGCCACAGCTAAATTAGTAAACATTTTGCACTCTCAAAAATGGGTAAAGTGCGACCATATTCTTTTTTGCTTTGCTAGATTACAGAGAGTGGTTAATTGGTTCTGAAGTATTTTGGGATTGCAGAAGTTGATACTGGGCTGTATGTGATTGCAAATTTGTTCTAGAAGATTTGACTGATCAAATGAAAATATACTATTAATATTTGATACCAACCTAAAACATATTAAAGAAAGCATAGTCTCTAAACAGAAGGGAGGGATTAGTTGACAGTTGGTTCCTGATATAGTTTTGATCATTTAAAAGTCTGGTTTATTTACTGATGATTCCAAATTGGATGGGAATGTAAGTTCTGAGGAGGCTTCAGCAGGACTTAGGCAGGCTAAATTAATTGACTAAAACGTAGCAGATGGCATATAATATTTTGGAAATGGTGAAAGGTTGGGAAGTGTAGATGCCCAAGGGGACCGGAGTGTCCTTGCCCTGAGTCACTAAAAACTAGCGTGCAGGTGCAGCAAACATTTAGAAAGGCTAGTGGTCGGGTTAGTGGGCTAGTGGTTAGCACTGCTGCCTCACAGCGCCAAGGACCCAGGTTCGATTCCAGCCTCGGGCGACTGTCTGTGTGGAGTTTGCACATTCTCCCTGTGTCTGCGTGGGTTTCTTCTGGGTGCTCCGGCTTCCTCCTCCAGTCCAAAGATGTGCAGGTTAGGTGGATTGGCTGTGCTAAATTGCCCGTAGTGTTCAGGGATGTGTAGATTAGGTGGGTTATAGCGGGATGGGCCTGGTTGGGATGTTCCGAGGTTCAATGTGGACTTGTGGGGCCGAAGGACCTGTTTCCACACTGTAGGGATTCTATGGTCGGTTGACATTCATTTCAAAGGGACTTGAGCACGGAAGTAAAATGTCTTTCTGTAGTAGTATACAGACTTGATGAGTACGTAGCTGGAGTATTGTGGACATTTGGCCTCCTTTCTAAGGATGGAAATACTTGCTGTAGAGGGAATTCAGTGGTGATTTTACCAGGATAATTTCAGGAATTGAGACTGAGGAAACTGTCTCCATTCCCTACACCTTTTTGAAGAATGAGAGGTGATCTCATTGGAACTTATCAAATTTTTACTGGACATGACAGGGCAATGTAGTTAGGAGATTTACCCAGCTGGTGACTCTAGGATAAGTGGATATAATCTCAGGATAAGGGACCGACCATTTAAGACTAAGATGAGGAAGAACTCCTCAGAGTGGTTAAGCCCTTGAAATTCTTTAGCCCAGAGAGCTGTGGAAGCTTAATTGTTGAACGGGTTCAAGAAAGAAATTGATTAGTTTTCTGGAGACTAATGACTTTAAGGGAGATGGTGCAGGGAAGTGATATTGAGAAGATGATCAGCCAAGATCTATAATGGCAGGACAGGTTTGATGCGCTGAATAGCTTGCTTGTGTTCTTGTGCTCTTAATACTATTGAAGTTCATTTCTGTGACCTGGCATTCACTCTTTTATATATTTGTGAAAAGAGACCAGTGGAAAAGAACTTCCTGCAAAGTCTTCAATCTAGCATTTACTGCTGCCATTGAAGTAAAGTGGAAGTTTCATACTTTCCTGGAAGTCTGTCTTTCTCTAACTTTTGAAAGACGATGCCATCTAATAAAGCAAAGATATTGGATAACTGCAAAACCACTCCTGGTAATAAAACAGTAAAGAAAGAGCTTAACATTTCCTCACATTCTTGGTACATTTCAAAATGCTTTACCATTAGTAGATTTTGAAGTGCAGCCACTGCTATGTAGGGAAACTATGAGAGTGTCTTCAAGAGTTAAGATCCCTCAAACAGCAGTTAATGCACAGGCATATCACCTGTGTTCTTGAGAGAAATCTTGGTCAAGATTCCAAGAAATTCCCTGCTGATGTTTTAAATCTTGCTGTGCCACGTTTTTACATTGATCTTCAGTGGCAGACATGGAAGCCTTGGTTCAATATTTGATTGCATTTCCAACAGTACAGCTCAACTTGTCATTCTGTCTTATGCATTCAGCTCCCTGTCGGGACTTAACTGAGTCAAAATATTCCAGGTTTATGAGCCATGTTGCCACTTGTCAAAAAATAAAATTAAAAATGTAGTGCATAGATCCTTGAGTATATAATGCAGGAAAACGTAAGCCTGACCGCAGGGATTCCTTGTGTGCACCTTGGGGAACATAGCTTTGAGCTAGAAATTGATTTTGTAGATTATGCATCACTCAAGAGTAACTGCCAGAATTAAATGGATGAATGTTAGGTTGTATGAAGTAGTACTGCCAGTGATATTCATTACATAATCATGTTTCTTTTTAAAAACATATACGTATGCTTAATGTAGAGATCAGTCTTTGCATTGATACTGAAGCTGCCACATTATAAATTGGAATTACAAAGCATTACATTCAAGCTTCAAGTATTTGTGTACTTAAGCTTTAATATTAGCTGCTATTGCTAAGCATTAGGCCTTTTGACTGATCTTTGGAATTGTACTAATGCACTGTTTTTTTTCAGAATCGCCCATCGGTAATTACATGTGCATCTGGTAACAATCGTAACTGCAACCTTTCCCATTGCCCTATTGCTCACAGCGGTTGTGTTCCAGCAATGCCCCTAAGCTACAGGAGACCCTCAAATTGTAAGTTGCATTTCAGTGATGTTTATGTAAGCAATCTAACTCAATCCAGTCATGCCCTAAGGCCCTGTTTTTATTTTTTAAAAATACAGTCCTTACCATGTGCAGATTTCCCTTGATCATTTCAGTGCTTATCCTTCAAGTAACGGGGCCTCACATAGACAGAAGTGAAGGAATTTTTTGAGTTAAAGTTTTCATGTTTTGCATTTATTAACTCAGTTACAGATTTCATATCAAATATTTGTGGCAATTCACAAAGTATGTCTGCACTTCACCATATAGAATGTAGTGGCAGCTATATGTAAGAATGCAGATTGCATTTCACTTGGTAAATTTGGATTCTGAATAGACTTAACAACTGGTGACAATATGGTACTGTGGTGCCAAGTGAATGTGAATTAACAAAGCGGGCTCACTGCAACTGGGCTTCAGCTGAAGCCAATGTAGGTCATGAGAAACGATCTTTTATATTTCTCCTGTGGATTTCTGCTTGTACTGTTGTTTCAACACACCCACTGTAGAAATAAAATGTTGCTCTCTTCAAAATTGAAGTACAATTTAGAACAGTATCAGGAAGTCATTTTTCTAAATACTTTTCAACATTGTACAGAAAAAATTTAACTCCTTAATTTGTGCATAATTCTCAAGTCAGCAAATTGGGTAGCAAAGTGTTGCTAAACATATACTGCTGCAAATTATAGGAAAAAGGCAGATGTCGTCTTCTCTCACAGACTGATGATATCCAGTTACGGGGAGCATTTCTCCATCATGTTCATGATTAAACATCTACTAAACATCCTATCATCAGTATGAATGTTACCCGTTATTGTTTTTCATGACCATTCTAGCTGGTGGAATAGGGAACTGCCATCCCCCTGAATGTTAGTGGTGCTGTGCACTACTCATCGGGATACACACATCAAGAAAATAGCAACCACGTTGTTTACCCCTTCATTCTGTTCTGTCCCCCTCTGCGTTCATTTGTCCTTTTCTCCATTTGTTTTAGTGTGTTTCTTCTAAGAATCTAATTGTTAGTGTGTATGTGGTCACTTTAAAGATTTTACTTGGGCTGCTCTACACCATTTGAATTTTCATATTTTGGTGCTTCTCGCCGATATTTGGCTGAGTTTACATTCAAGGAGCGAGATCATGTCAACTTAATTTGGGCAATTCAAACAGTATTGCCATGAGCATAAAATGCAAGTTATTTTCTACCAAAGGATAAAAGCTTCTTGAAATTTAACTAAGCAAACAACCGGTTCTTTATTTCAAGAATATTGTATTGCTGCTTTCACTGTAGTTAACAAGTAAGTGTGGTTATATTGCATAACAATCCAGAATTATGGGATAGAATTCTGTCAATCCATTATAATAAAAGAAAAGAGTCATGGTCTATGTGTACGTGGTACAGGTAAGTCTTACAGTAGTCAGTTTTCAACCTAACTTATCCATTATAATGGGCAGGTTTTGATATAAACCTGGTGGCATTGCAGACCAAAGTATAAAAGTGTCTGGGTTGCATCCAAAACAAACTTTTTTTTGTTCTTGTTACATCAGCAGTTTACTTTGGTTTCAACTGGAAAATCTGGATAAGTGAGGAAATGCTGATCTGAGTTGGTACAGGTTTTATGATGAATATTATTAAATACTACTTAGTTGAGAATTTAATTTCATAAATAGATTTTCAAAAATAATACTGCTGTGAAGAAAATTAATTGGTCTATCATTAAATTCATATTCAAAATATTTTGCCTTTTCTCACACTGAGGCTGCTAGAACTCATTTTAAATACAGTTTTCTAATATAATATCTATTTATAATGATTTTATAAATGAACATTAAATTTTATCACAAAAATATGTTTTTGAACAGTCTAGTAATTTGAAGAAGTGATGTTTGAGTTAAATATGAACAATAAATATTTAACATTTTAGGAAGTTTATGTCCTTTTGTTACAAAGATACAAACAATTTAATCACTCCAGCCTGCTCCTTTATTCAATAAGATCATGGCTGATCTGTCTGTGTTTTGAGTTCCACGTTGCCATCTACCTCAATAACCCTTGATTCCTTTCCCTGACAAGAATATGTCCACCTACACCTTAAAAATATTCAATGACCTTGATTCCTGTACCTTCAGAGATGGAATGTTCCAAAGTTGCACAACACTCAGAGATAACATCTCTATTCTGAAATGGTGACTCCTAATTAAAATAGTGTCCCCTAGTTCTGAACTGACCCACAAGAGGAAACATGCTTTTCACGTCCACTTTGTCAAGGCCATTCAGCATGTTATATGCTTCATCAATTCACACTTCATTCTTCACAACTCCAGTGGAAACCAGCCCAGGCACAGTAACCTATAGTTAAAGACAACCCAGTCATTCTGTGTACCAATTCAGCAAACCTCTTCTGAACAGTCTCCAATGCATTTACATCCTTCCTTAAATAAAGATGTCAAAGTGCATGCGCTATTCAAGCTGCAGTCTCGCCAGTGTCCTGTATAACTGAAGCATAAGATTTATGTTCAGTTCCTCTTGTAATAAAAAGATAGCGTTTACATGTTGTACCTGCCTATTAACTTTTTGTGGCTAGTGCACCAGAATGCCAAAATCCCTTTGAATCTCAGAATTCTGCAGTTGAACTCTTTTTTTTTTATTTAAAGTAATACTCTACTTTTTTTTTTCTTATTTTTCTTGCAAGAGTGAACAATTTTACATTTTTCCACCTCCATTTTTCTTATCCACTCTTTCAAGCTGTCTGCACCTGTCCTCATGTTCCTTATGTCATCTTCGTAAGGTAGCCAACACTAATACGGGAAACTGTGAATTTAGCTAGTGTCTTTGCTCCTACCAACTATGCCATTGATGTAAGTTGTAAGTAGTTGATACTCCAACAATGACCCCTATGGGACTCTACTCACTACATCCCACCAATTGGAAAAATACCCATTTATGCATACTCTGTTTTCTGCCAGCCAGCCAGTTTTCTATCTGTGTTACCCCTACACCATGAGTTTTTACCTTCTGGAATTGCCTATTATGTGGCTTCTTTATCAAATGCCTTTCAGAAATCCAAGTACAGTGCCAACTACAGGATCCCCTTTATCCAAAGTGCACGTTGCTCCTTTAAGGAAATGTTAAATACAATTTTCCTTTGATGAAACCATGTTGACCCATCCTGATTAGCTTGTGTTTTTTTTTGAGTGCATGGCTATAATCTCTTAATGGTCAATTCTAACATCTTTCCCATGGCAAACATCAAACTAACTGACCTGTTTCCTGTCTCTGTCTCCCTTCTTCCGTGAGGTATATTTGCTGTTTTCCAGTCAGATGGAAAACTCCATGAATCTATGGAATTTTGCAAAGTTCACATCAGTACATTTTCTACATCATTAGCTATCTCCTTTTAGACTTTAGTTCTTAATACATCTGTACCCGGAGACTTGGCAGCTCACTGCTCCATTAGTTTGCTCATTACTACTTCCCTTGTTTGGTAATTTCACTGTGTTCCTCTCTCCACCTCTGATTTACAGCTGCTGTTGGAATTATTTTTTTCATACCCATTTTCATCACTGTACAGGATATCAGGGGCACATGCTCTGACTGGAGTCATATCTCGCACATTGGAAGATGGTTGTGCTTGATCGAGCTCAGCTCAGCTCACCTCCAGGGCATCTCTGCGGGAGTTCCTCAGGATCGTGTCCTGGGCCCCACCATCTTCAGCTGCGTCTTCAATAATCTTCCCTCCATCGTTAGGTCAGAAATGGGGATGTTTGCCGATGATAACATTATGTTCAGCGCTATTCCTGACTTCAGATACTGAAGCTCTCCATGATCAAATGCAACCAGATTTGGACAATATCCAGACTTGGGTTGACAAGTGGCAAGTAACGTTTGAACCATATAATGACCATTTCTAATTGACAGTTCTCTAACCCTTGACATTCAACAGTGTTACTATCACTGAAGTAGTACACCCAAGATGGTGGCAGAGTAGCAAGGCTGCATGTATGCTCTTGCCAGAGGCTTAACCACTCCCACCTGCTTTCTTTCATTTTGTTTTTCTTTTTACTTCTGCTCTTTTTCTTTTTCCTTTTCTTTCTCTTTTTGGTGTGTTTGGCAGCATTGGTGCGGCAGAGAGAGCGGGATTTGCGGAGTAGCGGCAGACTCCTGCTGGTTGGAGGCAACAGCAGTGGCAGTAAGGATGTCTTCATGATGTTTGGGACTGGTGCCAGTGGCGGCAAAGCTCCTCCAGTGATTAGAGGTGGCAGCGGCAGCAGTGCAGCAAGGCAACATCTCGGAGGGCGGCCAGAGTGGGACACTTGGTACGGCGGCCTGGCCTGGCCTGGCAGTGAAGCCAGGGATTCCTGGTTGCAGTAGGCCCAGAGTGAGGACTCCTGATGCTGGTGAAGTGGCAGCAAAGTGTTATGCCTGGAGTGGGGACTTCTGGCGTCATTGATACAGCAGTGGAGCCAGGGACTCCTGGTTGTTGGGCAAGTTGGTGCCCAGCGGTGAAAAGATGGCACCTAAAGTATGGCATTTTCTACATTGGTGGGTCCAGCACAGGATCCCTGATGGAGGGGGCAGAATGAAGATAGACTTTCTTTCAGTTATATCTTTTTACTCTTCTTATTTTTAAACTATTCAAAATGGTGCCAGATTATGGCCACCGTTGAACCATTTCACTGTATTTTACTGTATTGTTCACTGTAAAATGCAAGTGATAAAGTTTCTCATTCAATTTAGTTCAACAATCAACATCCTGGGGGCTACCATTGACCTAAATTTCAACTGGACCTGCCACAAAACACAGTGGCTACAAGAGCAGGTCAGGGCCTATGAATACTGCAGTGAGTAACTCTCCTAACATCCCCTTTTGTCTGGATGGATGTAGTTGCAATGACACTCAAGAAGCTTGGCATCATCCAGGACAAAGCACCCTGCTTGTTGATATCACCTCCAAAAGCATTCACTCCCTCTACCACCAATGTTCAGTAGCAGCTGTTTGCATTATCCACAAGATGCACTGCAGAAATTCACCAAAGATCCTTACGACACCACCTTCCAAACCCATGACCACTTCCACGTAGAAGGACAAGGACAGTGGATACATGGGAGCACCACCACCTTCCCTTCCAGAATCTACGAATGCTTGGAAGATTACTGCCATTGCATCCATCAACTCTGCAGCTATTTCCTTTCATGTTCTAGGATGCTTTCCGTCAGTTATAGCCAGCTCTCTGGTCGGTTATAGAATGTGCTGCTCTAAGAAACTATCTTGGAAGCATCCTATGAACTCCTCATCTAGCCCACTGCTGCTAACCTGTTTTTTTTTCCAGATTAAATGTAGAATAAAGTCACCTTTGGTTATTGCTGTACTTTTATCACAAGCACCCAATATTTCTTGTATACTTTGTTCTCCATGTGGTTACTGTTAAGTGGCATATAGACTACCTCCCCCTTATCATTTCATTCCCCTACTAGCCCTCACCTCCACCCAAGCTGATTCTGCATCGTGTCCTCCTGAACCAAAGTCATCTCAAACAATTGTGCTGATGCTAACCTTGATCAACAGCACAATCCCTCCATTTTTACCTAGCTCCTGTTTTACTTGAATGTGTACATAAGGCTAACAGATTGCATTGATTAACTTCAATGTGTGCCATTAAATCATGTACATTGTTATGAATACTAGGAGCATTCAGACAGAGCTTTTAGTTTTATCTTTTTGTCAGCGTTGTGACACTAATCTTATTTGGTATATGCCTAGTTTTTTTTTTCTCTCTGCTCTTCATGCCATATTCTGACCCTCATTCTCTATATTACTGTTTCTCTCTCTTACTTTGTCTGTACTCTTTTTGATATATTTCCACATGTGATCCCTTGCCCTCACTATTCATCTTAACTAGGGAGGTAGAGTGGGTTTTATGTTGTTTGCAAGAACAGTGTTCCCAGTCTGGTTCAGTTGTAAACTGTGCCAATGATAAAGCCCCAGCTTTCTCTGGTACTTGTGTCAATGGCAAACAGACCAGAATTCCCACATCAGTGTTGAGCTATATATTTATCTCTGTAGTTACATATACCCATGGCAGGGTCTTCACCTGCTAATAATCCAAAGACTAGAACTGTTGAGGTCTGCTTCTTAATTTGTCTTGGTGTCCTCCCTTTGTTTGCTTTTTTTTATTGTATGCAAGGAATCGTACTCTAGTGTAACCTCCAGGTGAAAAATGTGTTGCGCTATTGGATCAGGATGTACAGAAAAGATCTTAATCATAATTTTAAGATCCCATATTTTTAATTTAATTGTATATTTCTAATATATGTCAATGGTCCACAGTGCTGTTCAAAATTTCTCATATATATGTCATGCCCTACATCCTCCTGTCATTGGAGATTTGCAGTGTTTCCTTGGTGGAGGCCTATAATTATAGAATATCCTTATTACAGTGCACTTTTTCAAAGTTCACCGTAGGTGTGTGCTTCATAAGATTTTCAGTAACATGGTTTACAAGCTGCTAGTTCACTGCAAGGTTGCATATAAGTATGTTTATAATGGCTCGCTGGGGAGTACGTCAGTATTCATAGATGTTGCCTCTGTTACATTGCGTGTTTCCCCAATCTTGTGGCCTTTGTCTTGACCTCAACTCCATTTGTATTCCCATTTGCTGTTTGTTTCCGCGCCCCCCCGCCCCACCGCCCCACCAACTCTCACTATGGAAATTGGACTTTACAATGATTGATGTTACAGGGTGTAAAGCCTGGGAAGTGGGTTTGTGGTTGCAGGATAGGACTTTGGGGACTTGAGTTGGAGCCCACTGCACTGCAGACCTTGGATCAGGAAGTAGAAGCAGCTGTTGGGGCTTACTACAATGGAGGTGATCAACACCTGAAAGTAAATGGGCCTGATGTTAGCTACACAGAAGAAAGATAATGAATGAAAGTATATTCATTTAAAACTAATACTCATTGGAACAGAATAAATAAATTGAGTAAAAAAAAATTACCTGCCATCTCATTTTGAGAAGATAGAGCAAAAATTAATGCCAGCGTGTTGTTATTTTTATTGTCAAGTGTCTCACATGGACAAAAAAATTAGTGCAAGTGTCAAAAATAATGTGCACTCAGGTGAGTTATAATTTGTGTTTAGAAAGAAAAATGTAGAAAAAAAAACAAGTTACATTTAAAATCTCATAATAAACAACCGCAGCTCCTAGAACAAATCGGCCAGATGAAAGGTTTCTTTGGAGGGGTTGGGGATGGAGATTCTCAGACTTGTTTGGGGTTAGGTTTGCCTATACCAATCTCAAACGGCACTCCCAGTTCCCTCCACTGCCCAATGTTGCCAGACCTGACTGTATCTCACCTTTCTTTTTCTAGACCATATTATCAGTGTTTACACCCTAGATCTAACCATTCTTTTTACTCTAATGTTGGTAAATAATTCCCTCTTCACTCCAAACCGTCAGTGTACTGTATTCTGATATCTGTGATCCTCTGTATCTCAAGGCACAAATCCTGAGGCCTCCACCCTGTTACTGATGCCAGATGACTTCTCAGCTTAGTCACAGCCTTAGACCCAAGGTGCCCTCTCTGTCTCTTGCTTCCCACAATACCACTCTTTCCCAGTGCTCCTAGTTAATGGGACCAGTCAATAGTCCCCAGACATGGGGACTTCATTATTTGCTCCAAGGCTCTTGCTCCATTCAAGGACTTCTCCTGACCAAAGACATTGCTAGGCCAGCCACTCCACCCCTCCCAACAAAAAGAAAATGCCTAGTGCTAGGAATCCTCCATCCCACTTCTGCCTATTGGCACCTAGGGAGTGATGGACAAGCAGGTCTGGCAACACAGGCTGGTAATGGGGAATATTATCCTAGCTAAGTCTGCCCTTTAAAACAATCTGGTCTCAACAACCCTTTGCAGTTTCATTACACCAGTGCTCCTAGAACATCCCTGTGCTCCCAAATGCCAGGCTCTATCTTTTTTTTTGCTGTTTAAACCCTCAATCACACAATAGTACTTCCTTGTGTTAAAATACCCTGTGTAAATATAGCAAATTATTTTGTACATCTTCATTCGTTCTATCAAAACCTTCCAAGATCTAACATCCACCTTTATTGAAACCTGCAGTCTCATCCTTGGCATTCTCCTAAAGCTTATAGGTTGTTCTATGCCTGCACTATGCTGTTAAACACCTACTTCTAAACTACTGTTGAAAGGCAAATTCTGAATAGACCGCTTCTATTAACATCTTTAATTTAAACTTGAGAGCTAAATTTGAATGAGTAAAGAAGTTTATGATGAAGTTCTCTGACCTGCACTTTTCATGAATAAATGGACAGCATTGGAGTCTGATTCCAAAATTCCAGAGCACCTTGTTAAAAGCAGTGCAGTTTGATTTGATCAGTTCCAATAAATCAGGACCCTAGTATATTCTGTTGCAAAACTCTGTAACCTCCAGTAGATGCAGCAGTGCAGTGGAAGATCTAACGTTATGTGTATATCTGTGTTAGGTGTCTGTCTATGCTCTGAGCACATGTGAAACAAAAGGGACCCTGTTTTCAGTCCTGTTTTAGTAAATATTGGTTGCATTGTTTTAATTTTTCCTCTGTTTTCTCTCTCCACTCATTTTCTGATGACAGTGACTCTTTAAATGTAACAAACCTAGCAGCTGTCCATTACTGCACACAAGTGCCCAAAGACACTGAATATGGTTTAGAGTCTGCTCAAGCATACAGAAAACCTACATTCTTAAAGCCTTCTGGTTTAGAAAAGCTGGTGCGAAATGGTGTATAGCCAGTTCAGTGGGGATCACCTTCTGGGGCCGAGAAGCATCCTGGTATCAACGGCAGCCATTCAGAAGAGGTACCACATGGACAGCAGGCGTAGATTTAATATGTTATTCTGTCCTCAGATTTGTTTTGTGCTCAGTTAGGAATTTCGGCACAAAATATTATCACAGCTAACATTAGAGCAACAGCAAGTTGAACGAGATTGTGAGCTGACTTCTGTTGATAAAAATACTGATCACAGCTCCGAACTAGAGAACTGTTTGTAATGAACAGATGGAAGATGGTTTTGGTGCTGTGCTGTTTGTGATGAAGTATTTGATGTCATTCCATATTAGCAAATATGATTTGTAATTAGTACTTATTCTTTGTATAAACTAAATCGGATGTTGGTTAACATGAATCTGAAGTATTAAGGGACATGGAGCAAAGGTGGGATATTTGGAGTTAGCTCACTAGCCAATCGCGTTCTGATTGTTGAATAATTATAAGGAGTTAAATGGCCTACTCCTGTTCCTAAGTAGATGTATGTGGGACTTAATTGACCATTTACATGCTTTCATTTTCATTGTTTCTGATTTATGATCAGAGCAAAATTTGAGAAATTGTTACATTAATTGGGATGATTTCTCCTAATGCCTCTCTCTACTACATTTTAAATTGTGGATTTTTGTTTCCCCTCCCACAGCCTCCATAACTACTACTACAACTTGTGATCCTGTTGTGGAGGAACACTTCCGCCGAAGTCTTGGAGAACGGTACAAGCAACCAGAACCTGCGACAAATTCAGTTTCCATCACAGGGTCGGTAGATGATCATTTTGCCAAAGCTCTTGGAGAAACATGGCTTCAGATCAAGGCTGCCAAAGATGGTGTTTCCAGCAGCCCTGATTCTGGCTCAAGAAGAGGACAGTCCTCGCCCTCATCCCATATGGTCAATCACAATCACTCCCCTTCAGTTGTTTCATGAAGAGTGGACCACGTTGCATTCTGTGCTGAGTGAAATGCATGGTTTGACTGAGCTTGAACACTGCTAAATAAGTGGGGAGGGGTATTTTTTTTTTAAAACTAGACACTTTTGTGTATTTGCTTAGCATTTGCAGAAGGGTGCCCTGAAAAAAATAGCAGGAACTATTCATATAAATTGTATGATGTAGCATCCTAATCTCCTGCCTCAGTTACCAAAGAAACCTCTGATGCAATTCTGCTGCCCCAAAAAGCCATGTTAGGATTGGTTGACCCAAACGCTTTGGCCTCTGCTAGTTCCTTTGACTAGAGTGTGTGTGGTTTGCTTACATTGCTTTTCTGTTATGTAATTTTGTACGTTTATATACTTGAAAAGAACTGTATGTCTGATTTGCACTATTGGGGAGTGGTGAGGTTGCTTGTCAACTTTACATCAGATTTTCTTGTTTTGTTAGATGGCAGACTGCTGACAATGAGGGCTTAGTATGATATGTATTGTGCTTTTACAGAGGCAAGACAGCTTTCGAAGGGGAAGTCTCATACAGGTATTAGCCTTTCTCTAGCTTCAGATTACATTTTGTGCTTGGTGCTCACAACTGGACTGCATTTGTTTTCAAAGAACACGGGCATTTTGTTTTCCTACACCCTTCATCTGTATTTGTCAGCTTGTTCAAATAGATTTGAGATATGAAGGTCAATAGTGCTTCTATTAAAGTAGCTGCATGATTTTTAAAAAAAAATAGCTGGTATCTATATTGTATAGGCGTAACGAAAAATAATATTAGAGCTTTTTCTTCAGAATTGTAGTTTATTTTCATCAATAACAGTCCTAGATACTTACTGCTGGTACAGTTTTACTCAATGACATTTAAGCATGTATTCACACTGGTAGAAGCCAGCAAAAGAGGATAGCCTCAGGAAAGGCCCACATATAATATTCAGTAGATTATAAATTCCATGGTACAGGCAGCAATAGCTTTGTGCATGACTGAATAATCAATGCATAACAACCTGCTTAATAAAGTAATAAAGTGTTCCTCCCGTAATGTCTGTGAAATCAGACTAAGATTTGCAGTTAAACAAGTCATGACATTATTTGAAACAAAGAGAAGCACTTGGCTTAGCTTTAATGTGGTAATGAAGATTGTCATGGCTTGTGGAAAGCAATTTTAATTTTTATGCTTATTCTAGTCCTGTGCCAAGGCGTACATTCCTCCAATAGTATACTGCTATTTTGTTTGCTGTATTAATAGCTACAACTACTACTAGTAGAGGCAGAGGTACAGAAAGCAGCTGTGTAATGCTTTATAGCTTCCCGATTTAGCCTTTGTCTTTGAGAAAGTCACACATGCCCATACATTCCGTCATCCCAGTAAAACCGTACACATTTCATTGCCACCTTACTGGGTAGTTACCGCTTGTCTGCTTTAGCATTCAGTACCCTACTCTGTAGGAAAATCACTAAATGAACACTTTTTATATAGGTAACTATAAGACCATCATTACGCTGTGCGTAAAGAATGTACAAAAAAAATTCGTAGGTATTTTTTGAGGAACAATTAATTTGTTAATGATATGTAGCTATTTAATTTTCCCTGTCCTTTTTGTTGTAATCATGCATTTTTTTTTGTTTGGAGAAAAAAGTTGATCTTTTTTGTTTGGTGTAGATTTGTCTGTTATAAGGTAAAAAGTGCAGGAACACAGTTATCTATGAAAACACTGCGTTAGCATTAATAGCCACTAGTTCATTACTGCTACAGGCTACTGAGCATTATAATGGTAGAAGGCTGTAGATGCTGTCTGTGGACTCTATATGTCTGGTTACTTGGCTGTTTTTTTTAATGTGAGACAACTGAACAAGAATACAAACAACAATCCAGGGATTGTGGACTAGTTATAAATTTCGTGGAGACTGCAAAACATTCTAAAATGTATAGACCAGGTTTGTCTACAATTTTTATTACTACAGAGAGCAGAAATGTCTACAGTGTACTTACTGTTAGTTTCAGTTTGTAAATTTGAACTCTATCCCTCTTGTTTGCGGCCTTGTTTCACCCAAAATGGAAAAAAGCTTTTGACAGGCCACTTTTTGTACTTAAAGTAGCCTCAAAGAACAATAAAGTGCTCTTAAATCATTTGTCTCTTGCAATTTTGTTGAGATTTGTCACTGGCTCTTTTTTAGGTTAAAAGGTGGCAAGACAGGCAGTGACCTAGCAGCAATGTCACTGGGCTAGTAATCGAGAGGCTTAGGCTAATGCTGTTGAGATATGTGTTCAAATTCCACTGTGACTGGAATTTAAATTCACTCAAAATCTCTGGAATAAATAGCTAATTTCAGTGTCATGAATCTACCATCAATAGTCATAAAAATCCCATCTTGTTCAAAAATATCCTTTAGGGAAGGTAATCTGCCAGCATACCAAAAAAGGGTAGATTTTTGAGGAACCGTTCAGTTGCTAATGGTCTGCAGCTATCTCATTTAACGGGGATGTTTGACCTCTTCAGGGAGGTTTTGAATATAACTCTGTTGTGTTTCCACTGTCATTTCGGGAGTTTCCTGCTGTGACTAAATTCTGATCAGAATAGTTGCCTTGGAAGTCTGGTGACATGCATGAAGATAACACATCTTTCCCAATGGAGCTGATTTCTTTTTAAAACAGAAAATCTGTTAAAGTAATAAAACTGAAAAAAAGTTACATCATGTTTAATATATGAAATTTAAGGTATACAATAATTATCATGATGGAAATTTAAGTTGTGAATTATGCTTAGTCACATACTGCTTCCAAGAATTGTCATCAATCAAAAGGGACATAATTTCATGAACCCAGTGGTAAGAGTGACCCATCTTTCATATTTCCTCCCTTAGTCCTTTGTTGTACTACAACAGAACTGTTACTGCTTCCTCAGAACATTCTGAGGAAGGGTCACTCGACCCGAAATGTTAACTCTGATTCTCTCTCCAGATGCTGCCAGACTTGTTGAGCTTTTTCGAGCAATTCTATTTGTCTTTGAAAAAAAGAGTCATTGGGAAATAGAGAAGGGATTGTGACAAGCTTGTCTAAAATTTATAATTGCATGTCAAAACTGGATGATGATTTAGAAATACACTATCAGCTGGAGGTAGAGAGGAAGAGCAGGAAGTGATAGAATTATTCTGGGTCTGGCAGCATCAATGGAGAGACGAACCTAGTTAACATTTTTAAGTCGAATATGACTCCTTCATAACTGAAGGAATATAAAATTATAATGTTCTGAGGAAGTGTCACTGAACCTGAAGTGTTAACTCTGATTTCTCTCCACAGATGTTGCCAGATCTGCTGAGTTTTTCCAGGGATTTCTGTTTTGGTTTCTGATTTCCATCATCTAGAGTTCGTTTTTTTTAAAGTCTGATATAGGCCAGAGGACGGGAGAGATTACTTGACAAAGACATCATGGAACAAAAGGCAAAGGGAATGATTGTAGTAAGACGACAAAAGCATTTATTGCGTGTAAATGCCAAAATGATGCAGGTATACTAGCAATAAATTTCAAAGCAGCGCATGGCAGAAAGCAACAGAAATCGGTGAAGGCTAGAGCACATGAGCTGAAATTGTTGAAATCAGTGTTAAGTCCAGAAGGCTATGAACTGCCTAAGTAGAGGATAAGGTGCTGTTCTTCAAGCATGCATTGAGACTCACTGGAACATTTGAACAGGCTAAGGACAGAATCTGAGCGTGAAAGTAAAATGGTGAGCAAGCAGAAGCTCAAGGTTACACTTGTGGACTGAGCAGAGGTGAGCACAAAGCAAACAACCAATTTGTATTTGGTTTCTCCATTGTAAAGTGGACTGCATTGTGAGCATTGAAGACCGTATACTAATTTGAAAGATGTACAAGTGGCAGCTTCATCTTCCTCTACCATATATCTTACCTATGCTTCTGTTCTTCCAACCCTCCCCCTTTCAGTACATAATACTTAATTTCCACTCTTCAATACTCAACATGCATCCTAATTGGCTCAAAATGTTAACTCTGTTTCTCCACGTAGTTCCAGACCTGCTGAGTACTTCCAACACTTCTTATCTCAGATTTCCACCACTTGAGTTTTTTTTGCTTTGATTAAATCATACAGAATCTTTTTAAAAATTACTAATATAGTGCTAAGGTCACATCATTTTTTTATTTTTTCATGAGATGTGGGTATCGCTGGCTAATCCAACATTTATTGCCCATGAATCAACCACGCTACTATTTGTTTGGAGTCACATGTAGGACAGACTAGATAAGGATGGTAGATTTCCATCCCTAAAGTACATTAGTGAACAAAACAGATCTTTTGTCAACAATCAGCAGTGTTCCCAGAGTGTTAGCCTGAGGTTCTGGGTTGCTAGTCCAGTGGCATTATGACTGCACCACGTTTGTATATTTTCACTGACTGGTGCTGTTTTAGGCCCAGATGACATTGGCATGCACAAACCTCTGTTGCTGGCCACACTGATGCCATTTTGGTAAGAACATTAGACTGAGCACTAGGGAGCAAAAGCAGGAAGTATCCAAAATAGGCCGATTAAGAATGCTGATTTGATATCAGCTATCTTATTTCTAAGCTTAATACTCCAATTATCCCTGGCTGAATCTCTCACGCATTAACGTGTTCTGCAGCAGGAAGGATCCACGTGCGTCTCAAGTAAAAGGATCAATTACTTTCAGGTTGTTACTGGAGTTTGTAGAAGTATTTGGGTACAGTGCACTGCTATTTAAAATTGCTGAAGACTACAGTGTTACATGCTGAAGGTCTTGGTTTTGATTTCAAGGTTCTACTTTGACCACTGTTTGGATGCAGTGGTTTGTATTCGCCTGCAGCCTGTCCTGGACATGGAGGGTGAAACCACTTCTCGGAGAGAGAGGAAGGGGCCGAGTTTGCACGTGGCAGGGGGTGGGGGAATACACCTCTCGGCAGAATCGGCCTAGTGTGCTTTTTAGGGATAAATTCTCTGTATCTATTTTGGTGAGGAACACTGCTTCTGAAGAAGGTACCTCAGCGCAGTACAAGGATGGCATTGTCAGTTCTTGTGCACATTTGCACATTGGGCTCTTTCCTGACTGGGACAATTTTTGCAACGTCTCCCAGTTTCCCCTGCAGCTTTGCATGAAGGCTAAAGCTCGGGTTTTCTTGCCAGATCTTCATTACTGCTCTCACGTTGGCAGAGTATCTCTCATCATCTCTTCCCTGCTTCCTGGAAAGATGCAGCTGCCCTTCATTAAGAGCTCCCGGTAGCAGAATAACAAGTTACAGTGGTGTTGTAGTTGTGCTTCGGGACTAATAATAGAGACAAATTCCTGCATGAAAATTTTAAGACTTTGATTTTCACTTCAGAAACCTAGAAATTTAGAATTGCTATTAGTAAAATTTATGGATTGCAACAAATTTACTTGACTAATCTTCAAGGGAAAAAAATAGATAAGGCTGGGTAAGGTCTGGAGTAGATCATTGCTGGCTGGCAGTGCTGACCGTTCCAACATGAACAAACAAAACCATTCTGTCTGGCTGTTTTTTTTCTTTAGGTTGTGGGAAAGTGACAAGCTCAGAACCTCATCATTGTTGCTTAGTCGCTAACTGAGTACATCTAAGAAGGCAGCACATCTCTGGCATTGATCACAAATACAAAATAAGATTAATCTGCAATATCCTTGTACTCTATCGCTCTACACTCAAATCAGATTTTCAGACAGGACTGGAATGAAACATTCAAAAGATTGCAAAGACAAATATAGATGCTGATATTAAATGCTACTATTTCTAGAAAACTGTTTTGACTTGATCTTGGAAACAATTTTGTGCTTTGTGCACCAGTTACTGAAACTTTTCTACTGTATGATAAAGCTTGATAGTTGGCAAGTGCCTTCTGATTAGTAGGGGGACTGTCCTGGAGAATGCACCATTAATGACTGATAGTCATAACCTTATGAAGAACCAAGGGGATATATTCATTAGATACAATTAGCCCACAGTTGTAAAACTCTCAGCAGTGCCCAACATGAGATGCCATTTGCTACATACTACCGTGTTTGTGAAGAATTATGCTGACAACCAATTTAGGACTCAGTGTGGCTCACTCGCGTGTACTGGAAGCTATGTATTATTACATAGGGCCTTGTTGTCAAACCCAAAGAACATGTACACCCCGTGTCCATTATAATGCAACAGAATGGTTGATAGCCAATTTCTGGTTCGTTTCTCGGAAAAACTGTCTTGACCAATTAGTCAATCTACCTATTTAAAATGTCAACAAAGGTTAAATCATTCATTGGTGCATTGTGCAAGGCAACACCTGCATCACCCAGAGGGATGACCATTTAAAAACAAACATTTTAAGTGTACAAGATGACATGCCCCCATATGATCTCATTTGCCAGTTTTACTGGTTTTTCCTTCTGGGAAATCAGAATTCACTTGTCAACCAATCAGAATTCTCCTCGGACAGAAATTGTTCTTTTGCTTTTGTGTTTCTAGTGAATTGTCCTTTAATGAATGCAAGGCAAAACGTTTTATCTTTTTATTTTCCCTAGCAATACTCAATCTACTAGTTTTTCATCCTTATCCTAAGGCAATGGTTGAAATCCTATTAGAATTTAATCTGACTATTCATTTTCCCTTCTATTTAACTAGCTGCTAATATTTACTGGATAGCATATACTCCATTTATGTGAAGTCAGCTGGGTCCAACCTCCAAACTCTCACTTAGAACTAAAATTGCATTTCCTGTGTTTGAAATTGGTGGGTCCATCTCTTGTGCAAAGAAAAGCTGTGCTGGTAAGATACTGCTCCCTGTGGGATTTTTGTTGTACGTATTTTTCTTGGGCTTAGTCTCATGGTATTCATGTACTCTTTATGGACTGCAGGCTGTCTCAGTTTTGGGACTTGTTTTTCCTTTTGAATGGAACAATTTTGAAATTGTTGTAATGAATGTTTTAAATCGGTGAATTTGCACAGGGTGTTTAAAAGAAGCCATGAGCAAAAGAGTGAGAGTATGCAACAAAGTTAGATGAGCACATTTGTGGAATATCTCAAAGTCTATTTCAAACTGAACAATGATGGTCATGTCTCAGACTCCCAGTGTAATTGTGGAACAACCAGACATGTTTTCTTAGAATTGACATTCCAATCAGGGAGGTGGTGAATGAAAGCAGACTAAAATCTGCATGGGATATTTTCACCTGCCAAACCTGAATACTTTGCTGCAACTCCAGGATTGAACACACAACCTCACCTTGATTTGCTGGTCAATGGCTATGCCGAATGTCCTTATGTGATCTTCCTTGATTTCAGTAAAGAGTAAAGATTTCATTAGTTTATGGCATTAACTGTAAACTACTAAACCAATTTGTTGAACAATAAATGTATAATTGATCAGAAACAATGGTGCGCTGGAGATTTTGAATAATAGTTGGTTCATCTGTTTGGAAGATAGATGATAATATATTAACTGGACTGGGCACAAGAGAATCTCGCCAGTCCTAACAAGGCAGCTTTGATGCCAGGACTGAGGAAGATAGAAATACAAAGGACCTGACAGGAAGTAGCAAATACTTTGCAGAACACCTACATTCTGTCTGCGAAAATGACCCTGAGCTTCCAGTTACCTGTCACTTCAACACTACTGTGATCCCTGGCCAACATCTCTGCCTCATGCTTGATGTGGTTCTCCAGCAAAGCTCAGTGCAAACTGCAAGAACAACACCTCATTTTCTGCTTGGGAACCCTTCGGGGATCAATAGCTTCAGGGCCTGAGTATCTTCTCCCATGTCCTCCCCCCACCCAACCCCCACACACCAGGGCTTGTCATCACATGGGGCTGCTATCACAAAAAAACTATTATCAGCCAGTAATGGTCCCCATTAGCAGATATTGATTTTTCCCAGGCTGACCTTTACCCAATCCTTTCTTGTTTACTCCTTCCTCCTCTCCCCACCCCTTCCTGAACATATATACCATCCTTTTCCGGGCTACAATCAGTTCTGAAGAAGGGTCACTGGACCTGAAATGTTAACCCTGATTTCCCTCCAGAGATGCTGCCAGACCTGCTGAGTTTTCCCTGCAATTGCCATTTTTGTTTGATTTCTAGCATCCACAGTTCTCAGTGTTTCCTCAAAAAAAAACCCCAATCCACCTGGCAACAATGGCAGTCAGTCTGTGAATGCAAGTGTGAGATTGGTAAGGCCGGCTCAGGGTTTTCCTGGCTGAGGGTGATGGGGGAACATGAAGTGCAATAACGCCATGCCTATTGATTCAAATACAGACATCTCGGGAAACAGACTTCCAGTCACAGTAACGTTCCTCCATTGTCAACCTCTGCTTCCTGTCTTTCAGCCAGTTTTGGATCTAATGTGTCACTTTGTCTTGGATCCCATGGGTTCTTACTTTCTTAACTAGCCTGTCAAGAGGGACATTATCAACACTCCTGGTTACCTTCTCAAAAGATTCACTCAAGTTTGTCACGCACAGCCTTCCCTTAACAAATCCGTGCCGGCTATCTTCAATTAACCTGTCTTCCAAGTGCAGATATGTTCTGTTCCCCAATTATTTCTAATATCTTCCCACCACTGACATTAGACTAACTTTATCTACCCCTTCCTCCCATTTTTAACAATGGGATAATGTCGACAGTCCTCCCGTCTTCTGGCATCTCATCCATGGCCAGAGAGGACTTGAAAATGATCTCCAGACCCTGTGATATCTCCACCCTCTCCTCTCAACAGGTTGGGATACATCTCACCTGCGTCTATAGATTTTTATCCATTTTTACAGCTGTTAGATCCATTGGTACCTCTTCCTCCCTTTAATTTCTCTTAAATATTTCACAGTCCTCCACCCTGACATCTTTGTTCTTTTCCACTGTGATGGCTGACACAAAGTATTCATTGACAACCTCAGGGCCTACACAGACACTTCCTCTATGGGCCCTAACAGCCTCTACTCTTTTCCCTAGTTATTTTCTCACTCTTTTTATATATTTTTTAAAACCCTTTGAGTTTCCTTTACCCACCAATGCTTTCATATGCACTCTCGTTGCTTTTAAGATCCCCCACGCTTTTTATGCTCCTCTGATGTATTAAGACCTTGGTAACTGCAATAAGCTTTTTTCTATTTTTCTTGAACTGAACCTTTGTATCCCTTGACATTCAGGTTTTCTGGTCTTAAACGCCTTTTATCTTTGCAGGAACATTTGCCCTGTATTCTCATTATATCCTCCTCGAAAGCCTCCCACCATTCTGCTGCAGTTTTATCTGCGAGTAGCTGCTCCTAGTCCCTTTGGGCCAAATCATTTCTTGGCAAAATTAACCTTTCCCCAGTTTAGAACTTTTATTCTGGGCTTATCCTTATCCTGTCCATGACCGTCCTGAATCTAACTTGAGACACAGTCACTCTCTCCGAAATGCTTTCCTACTGATATGCCTTCAATCTGCCCAGACACATTTCCAGAAAAAAATGTCTACAACTGCCCCCTTCCTTGTTGGGTTTTCTAATTGCTGGCTAAAAAGTTCTCCCAGACACACTTTAAGAGTTTTGCTCCCTCCCTATTTTGAAAACTAGAACTGTTCCAGTTAATGTTCGGGTAGTTAAAATCCCCTATTATTTATTGCTTTAGTAATCTTGCAATTCTCTGAAATTTGTTTACATATTTGATCCTCTGTCTCATCCCAACTGTGGTGGGGTGGTGGAGGGTTGGGGGGGCACGGGACGTGGCTACAGTACATGACCAACAGCATGTTTATCCTTTTTTGCTTTTTTTAATGTCTACCCTTATGGCTTCATTTGATGACATTTCCAAGATATCATCCTCACTGCAATTATTGATTTCATGATCCATCAATAAATGAAAAACTATTTCTTAACTGTCACTGAACCCTCTGAAATCTCTAATTTAATTTAAAGAGATACATTCAGAGGGTTACAGGCTTGGGGAAATTGTCCAGCAGCCTCATCAATTTTCTGGGCAATTCCTTTGCTTTCTGCTGCAATAGGGTCCCTATTGCAGAGCCTCTATGCTTCAAAAACAATTATCTGGCCATTGAAAATTCTGGGCCAATATTCCACACTGATTTTTTTTTGAAGGAGAATTCCTCCCTGAACTGCATGGGCAGAAATAGCCTCCTCCTGTGAGATCTTCACTCTTCCTTCTCCTCCCTCTTCTATCAGCCAGTGACCTTTGATCATATTTCCGGTGTTGCTGTATTCCAGGATGGAGCCCTAATGATACACTATTTGTGCAGAAAATTTGAATTCAGGACAAAGTCTGCCAATACTTGCCATGTCACTTCCTGCAGACACTAGAAAACTGGAAGAACCCTGGGAAGCCCCTAAAAGTTGTATAATTGTAGGAACAGCTAGATGAAATCAATCCACAACTAATCTGTAAGTTTTAAGTAGCTTTGATGGTGGGGAGTCCCTCACTGTTGCAGAATGAAGATTCAGTTCAAGAGAAGCTGTTAGCTGGTGCATTGGGTACCAAAATGGTACCACTGGCATCAAATCAGCATTGTGAATTGTGACACCATGGTTTTATATGAGTTTCACTGGTAAATCCAGCATTTATTACACCCTTAATTGCCCAAACAGTGGTATTAA
>NW_025966482.1:0-9253 GCF_021869965.1 Rhincodon typus
TTAAATGTTCTTGTAAACTGTACCATGGTATACTGGTCCTGATACAGAGCAATTCTTTCTGGTCTACCTTTAGACAGCACTTGGGTTATTTCTACTTTGTTTTAAAATCTTCGAATCTTTGTTATAAGGGAATAGAGTGTATTTTTTCTTGCTTGTTTTTATTTCTGTTGTTAATAAACTTTTGTTTCATTTCATAGTTACCACGTAATGCTGCAGCATTTATATTATCTTTTTAGTAAAAGATCACTTTGGTAACAAAAACAGGGCAAATTGGTCTTATTTATCCAATCAAGCTCCTTTTCAGGATGTGACTTGTCTGGTACTAATATCAACTGGGCATTATCCCATAGCAATTGGGACAACTAGTTCATAGTACCAACTGGGATTAAAAGTGCTGTTGTAAGTGGTGGAGCCTTTATTAATATATATTAACATATTGATAATCTATAGCTATGTTTTAAAATATTTCATCACATTCAAGGAACAACAAATGTAAAATCAAGTGTACACTTTTCATTTTGGAAAAATATACATTTTTCAGTGTCAGGAAATGTTTTTGCATATATTGTGAAGATCATAAGAGAAACTGTCAAGTTTGACGTACTTCGCATCCGTCTAAATGTTTAAACTAAAGTAATAGTGGGACTTAGAGCCTTGGCAGGTTTCCTTCAGATTATTTAGCACACAAAATTTTGCATAGAAATCACTTTATATTAAGTATGTTGAAAATCAAAATACACTTGTTTTCACATTTTTTCCCTATTAATCTGATGATACCTATAAAACACTGGGAAGAAGAAACCAAAAATGGCTAACATTTCTACTAAACTGCCCACCAGTTACACCATTTATTCATATTCAACTAGACCGACATTGGACAATTGGATATTGGACAATTGTATTAGCAATATTCTTATAGTTTGCTCAGTAATAAGGAACTGCCTCTGGTCAGTTTCACAATATGGTTTTCTGAAGAAAACTTGAGTGAAACTTGCAACTTGGGAACTCTTTAAAAGTATGTTTTATATAGAAGCAACATGACTGTTGAGCTAACTCTGAAGTAGTTTTTGACTGGAACCTCTAAGATTCATAGTGTGTTACTGTGGTCCCCAATTCAGGTTTGAAAAGGTAGAATGTGTCAGTTTTTAAAATCCAACAAATATGATTATGTAATGATTCCAAAATGATTGTGTGATGAGAGTTGTATTTTGTTTATGAGAAAATTATCCAGCAGATTTTATGTTGCCTCTAGTGTTTTGCATTTTATTTTACCAGTTTTACTTGTAAATTACATTTTATTTTGAATGTTTAAATCTTTCTTTCCTGACTATCACTTCCATCTTTTTCAGGATATTGCTGTATGACTATTAATAACAAGGTAACTTTTGTGTAGTTTCCATTGTACATTACTTCCCTAAATTTCCCACTGACCAAATGTGAGCAATTATTTATATGATGTATAATAGACATATTCCTCTCTTCTTTCTAACCTCACTACCAAATGGCCTCCAGCTAAAAAGGCAGACTTTTTGATACATTGCTTGGAAGCATGGTTTATAGGTTGTATTTACATAAACTACTGTAAACTAGACTAGCACTTTTTAAAAGTTGGATAGTTGTTACAATTGTCAGCATCAGTTTACAGGTCAGATTGAAACTATTTCATAATGGAAATAATGTATCATTTATTTTTTAATCCAATCCTTCAACTTCAATTCCTTATTTCCACCATTTGGGAGTATTGATAAACAATTGAACATACTTGTCTACACTGTTTGTAACATATAAACAACTTAAGCCTCGGAGTTTGGACCCATGACTTGGCTGGAAGTGAAACATTTCTGACACTAAAGTTACAAGTTACGTATACCTACTCCACTCTTTTGTGCTGCTTGGTGTAAGATCTCTATATAAGCAACTAAAATGATCTTCAACAATTATTTATTTATTCTATTTTCTACTGTTGTTTTGCAACATTTGATATTGCATGCATTCAAGAGCTGAACAAAGAGTATGTCAGAGCAGCCATTACTGTAGCTTGTTTTGCCGAGTTCTGAGATGAAGATGAGCGCTTATTTCCCCCTCCACAAAGCCAGCACCATTTTAGCCATATGCCTGTTGCGTTTTGACAGGGGATAGTTATAGCTTGTTGCAGTTTTGAAAGTATATAACAACCATTTTTGCTCACAGTGTGGTGTTCAAGTTGGGGGTGGGGGGGGAGGAAGGGGGCATGGGGCGTTAGATAAATCAATAAACAGGCCAACCCATGTCATGTTTTCAGATGATGGCCAGAAGTCTTGAGCCAATAATATAGAAAATGAAGCAAATTTAAAGTAGTCGAAACAGAATGAGGCAACATTGTATGTGTGTTTACATAAAATTAGTGAATTATGTATCTGATATATGTTGCCACAGGTAATAACGTTCATGCGCTAACTTTTCAACAAAGATGTTGTCGTGACTAGGAATGACTAGTATTGAATGCATTAAATTGCTCAAATCCTAAAGTAGTAACTTCGCATGGAGTTTAGTTTCCATTTAAAAATTGTTAACAAATGTTGGAATTCCAATTTTACATAGGCCGAAGGAAGCACCAATTCTGTGGTGTTTGTGTATTAGTAACAGATACTATGGCTGAAATTTTGACAAGTGCTTTAAAAAACACAGGGACCACATTCTATAATTTATATGTCAGCCCAATTTGCTTATGCAGCATCTGAGCAAAAATGTCATTGACATGCACAACTGAAACATAGGCTAGGCCCACCTGGACACAGCTCAACACCCACAAAGGCATTTACTTCTTCAGATGTTCAGGTGGCTGAGGCTGAAACTGCATTTCGAAAGCAGCCTGTAGTGGAACAGTTTGAGATACTTTCAATACTGACTATGTATAAAATAATAAATAAAGTTGTTCTGTTGGTCGTATTCTTGTTAGTAATTTGGGATAACTGTGTTACCACACGTAATTCTTTAGATCAGGTTGACAACCAGAACCAATTCCCGTCAACCACAAAATTCTAGAGTATGCCTGCTTTGTTGTCCATTTGCTAATGTTAACTACTTAGTGAAACATTTTTTTTTTTTTGAAAATCAGACTCTCCTTCCTTACCAAGAACCTTACCTGAGTGGCATGGTGGCTCAGTGGTTAGCTCTGCTGTCTCACAGTGTAATGGACCAAGGTTCAATTCCAACCTCGGGTGACTGTCCGTGTGGAGTTTGCACATCCTCCCCATGTCTGCTCTGGTTTCCAGTCCAGAGATGTGCAGATTAGGTGGATTGGCTATGTTAAATTGCCCATTATGCCCAAGAATGTGCAAGTCAAGTGGATTAGCTATGGTAAATGCAGGGCTGCAGGGATGGGGGGTGGTCTGGGTGGGCTGCTCTTCAGAGAGTTGGTGTGGACTCGATGGGCTGAATGCCCTACTTCCAGACTGTAGGAATTCTGTGATTTTATTCTTACTTCAGACATCATTAAGTAAATATTGTTCTTTTTTTTTTAGCAGTGAACGCTCCACATCTCTGTAATATCCCAGATCTGACAGAAATATTGCCCTTTTCCTGTATGACACACTCTCCAAGTCAGACACTGTTCTGACTGTACGTTCAGTCGCAGGTAAGGAAACAGATAAAGCAGCCTCAATTTTGCTTTAAATTTCACGGAATCTTTATTTGTGCTAACATCACTGTACTTGCCATGCAGGTCCCTTAATAATAGAGCCCTAAAGTATAGGGGTGGGGGGGTGGCTTCCTTAAATCATAAGGATAAGGAAACCAAATTAATATGATTTGTTTTTAATTCAAAAATGATCAAGATGCTTGCTAAAACCGATATGAATAAATTTTGAGAAACTTAAGACTTTTTTTTCTTTGGAAATGTCAGTGGTGCTGCTTCAAACATCAAGGGTGAAATTAATCTTCAGCAACAGTGAAAAATGGACAGTGGTGGTTTAGCAACGTGTTTGGCTGATTTTCCTCTTTTTAAAGTCAGTGGAAACTGGAATCAGACATGTACAACAGGCTGCAAATTCAGTACCAGCTGCTTGTTGCTCACGACTGGCAAAAATTAATTTCATTCCAGTTAATGTCCTTTAAACCCTCAATTTAATAAACTGAAAAGTTTTGTCTAACCGCAGCCTGCATTATTTTTGCCACTCTTTATTAAAGATTTAAACTTTTTTTCTAAAAAAGGCTTTGTGAGCAAATGTTGATGAAAAATTTAACTGTTGAGCTTTTTTTTGACAACTTTTCAGCAAGATTTCATTTCATTAAGATGAAGAAAGATAGTTTAAGGATCATTAAGTGGAATAGTTTCTCCACTTTCTCCACAAATGCAGTCTTGCACGCTGAGTATTTCAGTTTCTAAATCAGATTTCCAGCCTCCGCAGTTTTTTACGTTTGCATTTATTTCACCCCTTTTATTGCATTCTCCAGATTGGGGTCGCTCAAATTAATTACAACAATAATTAGATGTAGAGTAAAGCTGACGCAATATATTTGTATTCATCCTTGCCCTGTTCTCCTGTGATGCCTCCATTTTCTACAGGAGCTATCTGTACGTTCATATATCTGTATGTTTAAAAGGCCTCTTTTGGGAGTACTGTCAATTTAATCCTGAATTACAACCTCTAAGATGCTTATGCAACCAGCCTTCATAAGAAGCAGTTAATTTTTTTCTCAAACCAAGTTGCTAACATTCCTAAGTAAAAATTATTCAGGCTATTGACAAGTGCTGGGTAGGGTAGCACGGTGGAACAGTAGTTAGCACTGCTGCCTCACAGCACTGGGGACCCGAGGTCAAATCCACCCTCAGGCGACTGTTATTGTGGAGTTTGCACATTCTCCCCATGTCTGCATGGGTTTCCTCCCAGAGTCCAAAGATGTGCAGGTAAGATGGATTGGCCATGCTAAATTGCCCATTGTGTCCAGGGATATGCAGGTTAGATGGATTAGCCATGGGAAATGCAGGGTTGCAGGGATGGGGTAGAAAGGTGGGTCTTTGTGGGATGCTCTTCAGATGATTGGTATGGTCTCAATGGCTGAATGGCCTGCTTCCACACTG
The DNA here is from genome assembly GCF_021869965.1 of Rhincodon typus. NCBI lineage: Eukaryota > Metazoa > Chordata > Chondrichthyes > Orectolobiformes > Rhincodontidae > Rhincodon > Rhincodon typus. The sequence continues at coordinate 5,063 of NW_025966482.1, forward strand.
TAGGGATTCTATGATTCTAATGAGCAGGACTGCAAGGCATGGATACTGTCTATCATCTGATGCTTACCAAGAGAGAAAGAAAGAATGAGTGATGCGCAAAGTATAATATTTCAAACTGCTGTTTTTGAAGCTGGAATTATTGGACAGTACCAGGTGTGGGGAGGGTGGGGTGGATACTTTCGTACACCCGACATGTTAACCCTTTTTTTAAAACACTAATGAACCTGTTTTGTTGTTCATTGATGCTTTCCCTTGAAGATGATGTCCAGTATCTTATCTGGGATTCTTCATACAAACAACAGGCAAAAACAAGTAATACTATTATTTTCAACCCTAATGTCATTCTTCTTCAGGAACATTTCTTTTGACAAAGAATATACCGGATATGTGCATTAGTCTTTGTCCCATTTCTTTGTTATAATTCTGATTTGCAGCAGTATTTTACTTTGATGGTTCCCAGCCTCCATTTAGTAAAAGCGGTGACATCATCCCACACCAATAATGTTGTAGAGTGGAACGTCAAAAGTTTAAGTATGAAAACTTATTTTTTCAGCTAGGCCCAGTCACTATTTGTCACCAAATTCTCTTTAGGCAGTTCCAGAAGGTGAGAAGGCATAATTCATCAGCAGAAATGTACCTTGAAAAACATCAGTTCACCATATGATTGAATTGTTTAAGTGACGGGGGGAACATATTTGTCTTTCCAATGTTGGTGTCAGGAGTCACCTGGACAAAGGAACACACAGAGTAGGAGCAGAAGTAAGTTTTGAAGGAGGAGGAGGGGATCTCATTGAAACCTGCAGTAGGGTTAGAGTTAGGAGTACTGCGAGGCCTGGCTAGAGTGGAGAAGATGTTTCCACTAGCAGGAGAGACTAGGACCCAAGGACACAGCCTGAGGGTGAAGGGGTGAGCCTTTAGACTGAGAGGAGGAGGAATTTCTTCAGCAGAGGGTAGTGAATCTGTGGAACTCTTTCTGCAGAAGGCTGGGGAGGCCAAATCTTTTAGTGTATTTAAGACCAAGATAGATAAGTTCTTTATTAGTAAAAGGATCAAAGGTTACAGGAGGAAGGAAGTAGAATGGGGTTGAGAAACACATCAGCCATGATTGAATGGCTGAACAGACTCAATGGGCCTAAAGGTGTAATTCTGCTCTTATATGTTATAAATAGTCTTATGGTTTGATTTGGCCCCTCAAGGCTGCGTTGTCATTCAAAAAGATCATGGCTGATCTGTTGGTTTTTCAATTCCACATTTCCATCTACACCAATATGCCTTGATATCCCTAATAAGGATTCATCCACTCCGCCTTAAAAATATTTAATGACCAGGCCTTCTGAGGCAGAGTGCAGAAAGGGAAATCTGGCAGGAAACAATACATGGCACCTTCAAGGAATAGCCAACTTTTTAGTTCTGTTCGTCCCGATGGAAGGAAGATTCATCCTGACCAGATTTTTGCTTCTGTGCTTTATCCGTAGTTTGACAACTAGGTGATAAGAACAGGAAAGAAAACTATCCCTGGCTGTCATAAGATAGAGGGACAAGGTCAAGACAGGAGGTGTGAGGAAGGAAAATTGAAGTGGAGACAAATTGCAAAATGAGTGGCAGCAAAATAATTGGAAGAAATCTTCTGAGGTACTTCCTGTGTAGACTTTGTTGCATATCTTCTGATTCTGTATATGCCTAGTTACCTCCTGCTAGACAAAGCCTTTGCCATCATAATTACTTGCTTTTGTTCCAAGTCTGAGGAAGAATCATCTTTTAAAGAAACAAAGAAAACTTTGAGGAAACAGGCTGAATAGGAAGTGAATGGAGGAAGAATGGAGCCCCAGTGGCTCAGTAAGTTTGCCCTGTGAGCTGTGAAATACAGACCAGCGGAGTCCTCAAGCCTGTGCTGATTTAGCTGATCTGAACCAAGGAATGGTCGAGCTGTTGGCAGTTAAGCTCCGTATGTGAACGTTCCTGCTGCTGAGATCTATCCAGCATCAGCATCCTCCTATTGGAGTTATCTTCAGGGAAGTTGGCTGAAGGCCGGACTGAACTTGTGAAGTTTCTTGTGTTCGAAACCTCATTGCTCCTCCCTGTTAAGGATCTCGCATGAACCATGACCATTTGGGCACAGTATCAGAAAACCAATAAACAGTCCATTTCATTATTTGTAGCCTCTGATGAATGGAGGTTGATTGCCATTCCTTGATGCTTCCAGTGTGGGCAGAGGTCCTGCAGTGGTGCACTATGGATTGTGTGCCCTCTTTTCTTATTTCTACGATGGATACTTCCAAGAAGAGGTGTGTAAAACAATGTACATCTTGTGTAAAATGTCTTTCAATTCTGCATGTTCTTAGTCTTCTCATGTTGGTCAGAGCCCTCTCTCATCGCAATGATTTGCCTTTGTGTCAAATCTGTGGAAGAATCATATTTAAAGACATAAAATGGACAAAGTTTACTCAGTTCATGAGTATCTGTATGAATTTGTTTGGAATTAGTTCCTCTGAGCAGAAAAAAAAGTTGATTATTCATCGAATGAATAAGTCGATTAATTGATAGTGCTGCGTATAATTTGCAATATTTAATATTAACAGCAGGAACTGGAACGTCTTAAGTCAGATGATGGCTGAGTTTTATTTTAATACATTTGGACCAGTTCATTTTACCCACATTTGCTTGGAAACATCTGTATGAGACATTTCTTGCTGAATTTGCTTTCATGTCTGACCAATCACAGAATGCCAGTGAAACAGTTACTTAAGCTTTTAAATGTCCTTATGACCATTTCACCAACGTCTTCAATGTGCTTTCTGTGCCTAGACATCATTTGAAAAACGCTGAGTACTTTGAGGGTTGTATGTGAGAGCTCGTTGTATGCCATTACGGCTGGATTCTGTTATGTTTTATTCTTTGCTGTCTGTGTAGGGGCACGGAAAGGCCTCTATTCGGACTTGGCTGGCTTTTGGTAATTTAGAGATTAGTTCCACTATCACAGATAAGATTTGATTAGACATGTTGAGAGAATAGAGGGACATGGGAACAAGCTGCCATGTGGGATGAGGAGCTCAACGCTGGCACGCCTGTTTCTGCTCTGTCATTTTTACATAGATTTCTGTGAAAACATCTTTCATGCAAGTGGCCTAGTAAAAGTTAGTAGGTGGATATTTTCTCAAGACAACCAAATCCAGCCATTAGTGCCCTATTAGTTCGCAGTATGGATGAATTCAGCCTTCAGTTTTACAGGCTTAGTCTATTGTTGTTGGGTACTTGAGGTATTTCTATTTAGTTGCAAGAAAAGCATGATGTGGGGTTTAGGGTGATGGTGCCACAGTTAATGAGATATAATTAATTAAATAGCTAAGCAAGTGAGATCATGTGCTTCAGTCACTAAGCGGTATGATGCAGATAATGTATCTGTTGGCAGCATGCAATTCCAGTCTTGAAGCAGTTTCTTGTGACTATATGAGCATCTCTGAACGACTCCCTGTCAACTTTAATTTCATCAATAAAGTTTCATCCTTTGTTGACTCTTAGCTTACTTGACGACGGTGGCTGCATACCAAAAATTATTGTTTGCAACCCTAGTGTTTTATTTGATCTCAGGCTGGGCTTCTAATGGGTGTCGGTTCCATTTGATACTGTTGAATTGTACCTCTGTGACATTGCCAATCTTTTCCCCTGCTGCTGAAACCCCCCTTCCTGCCTTTTATACTTTTAGACTGGCGCTGGACATGCCACTGTTGTTCACCATTTTCATAAATGGTTTGGACTTGGGAAGTACAATTTCAAAAATTTGCGAATGATACTAAGTTGGAAGTTTCATTAATACAGAAGGAGACTGTGACAAGATGCAGGAAGGCACTAAGTTTGCAGAATGACCATACAGTTGGCCAATGAAACTCAATAGCAATAACTGTGAGGTGGTAAATATTGACAGGAAGGAGAAAGCAGTATACTCCTTGAAAAGTAAATAACTTAGTCAGGTACAGGAACAAAGGCTCCTAGGCCTTTAAATATAGATACCTAAATCACTAAAGGTACAAGTTAAGGCCATAACTGAAGAAAAAACAAGAGTTCATTTTTAGAGGGATAGAATTGAAAAGCTATTGAATGTACTTAGAACATAACAAAGTGTAGAGCTGAATGAACACAGCAGGCCAGGCAGCATCAGAGGAGCAGGAAAGCTGACGTTTTGGATCTGGACCC
>NW_025966482.1:9653-26616 GCF_021869965.1 Rhincodon typus
AGAATCTTTCCGTTAACCCTATATTCTGCTTTCAAATTTGTCCTTCCCAAATGAATCACCTCACACTTTTCAGGGTTAAACTCCACCTGCCACTTCTCAGCCCAGCTCTGCATCCTATCAATGTCCCTTTGTAACCTAGAACAGCCCTCTGCACTATCCACAACATGACCCACCTTTGTATCATCCGCGAACTTGCTAATCCACCCTTCCACTCCTTCATCCAAATCATTTACAAATATCACAAATAGAAGAGGACCCAGGACAGATTCTTGTGGTACACCTAGGTAACCTTGTGGTTGCCAGTGTTTTCTAGTGATCAATAGATCAATGGTTGACTTAATAAGCATTTAAGGTTATGGATAGGTTTGTAAGATTCATGCAGAAAAGACATTTCCCATGAAGATAGAAACCAGAACTAGGGCCATAACCATAAGGTAGTTAAGAATAAATCCTAAAGGGAATTCAGGAGAAATTCTTGACTCAAAGAAAGGTCAGAAGATGGCAGATAAGGAATGCTTAAGATAATTGGTGTAAAGGAATTTTAGGGCAAGTTTGATAAATACGTTATGGTGATGAGGTGAAATTGTGGATGGAGGCTTCTGTGGAGTACAAACACCAGCATGGAGCTATTGGGCTGAATGGCCATTGGTGATAACAAAGTGTGGAGCTGGAGGAACAAAGCAGGCCAGGCAGCATCAGAGGAACAAGAAAGCTGACATTTCAGGTCGGGACTTCTGAAGAAGAGTCCCGACCTGAAATGTCAGCTTTCCTGTTCATCTGATGCTACCTGGCCTGCTCTGTTCCTCCAGCTCCACATTTTGTTATCTCTGACTCCAGCATCTGCAGTTCTTGCTATCTCATGGTCATTGGTGTCCTGTAATTACAAATTAATGCAATGTATTAAAGCCAACTGTTTCACTGCTCATTTGGTGGGCCTCCCACCTTGTACCCTTCTAATTTGAGGTAATCCAAAACTCTACTGCATGCATTCTAACTGTTCACCCATCATCTCTGTGCTCATTGATCCACATTGGCTCCTGGTCTGACAATGCTTCATCCTTGTTTCCACATTTCTCCATTGCCCTATCTCTGTAACCTTCACCTTCCTGTACAACTCCCCTGGATCTCTGTGTTTACCAATTCTGGCCTGTTGTTCATCCCCAATTTTAATCATCTTGCCATTGGTGGCTGTGTCTTCAGCTGCCTAAGCTTTAGAATTCTGTCCATAAACCTGGTCACCTTTCCACCTGTCTCCTTTTAAGATTCTTGGCCTTGAAAGTGCTGTATAAGTAGAAGTTGTAATGTTGTAGTATCGACAGGATATGGAGTATCAAATTGAGTTCTTTAATTAGACCATAAGATATAGGAGCAGAGTTAGGCTAGTGGGGCCATCGAGTCTGCTCTGCCATTTGACCATGGCTGATAAGTTTCTCGACCTCATTCTCCTGCCTTCTCCCCATAACGCTTGATCCCCTTACCAATCAAGAAACTACCTATCTCTGTCTTAATACACTCAATGACTTGACCTTCACAGCCTACAGTGGCAGTGAGTTCCATAGATTAACTACCCTTTGAAGAAATTCCTTCTCATCTTAGTTCTAAAGGGTCATCCTGTCACTCTGAGGCTATGCTGTTGGGTCCTAATCTCTCCTACTAGCGGAAACATCTTCCTCACATCCACTACGTTCAGGCCTCTCAGTATTTTGTAAGTTTCAATGAGAACCACCCCCCTCAACTTTCTAGACTCCTTAGAGTATAGACCCAGAGTCGTCAACCACTCCTCATATGCCAGGCTCTTCGTCCCCAGGATCATTCTTGAAAACCTCCTCTGGACATCCCGCCTCCAATAATGATTGTATGGTAATGTTGGACAGCCGTGTCATAATGAATACCTTTTCATGATAATGTGACTGTGGGACTGAAGATCCTTTTGCCACATCTATAGACAAACCATGAGGCCTGGTATGAATCTGAAATTGGACTGCTTTGTGTTTATAATTGACCATTTCACCAAGCAGGCAATGTACATCTGTTAACAAACGTAACACATCTGGCATTAAATTAAAACACCTGACAAATGACAGAAGAGTGTGAATTTGAAAGCAAAATGTTTTGGCCACATACTTGAAGCAGATTCAAAAGGGAATTGGAGAAGCTGTTGAACAGAAAACATTTTCAGGGCTATAAGGATAAAGGACTAATTGGATTGCCCTTTCAAAGAGCTGCTCAGGCAGGATTGCCTCCTTCCGTGGTTCAACATTGCATGAGAGAAAATATAGGAATGTGAAAGAAATGTCTAAATGAAAATTAAATTGAACTTTCAAATTTAAAAAAAAAGCCAAGAGAATTCAGAGGAAGTAAGATACTGAAAATGAATGGATAGCAGTGAGGGGGAGTTTTGTTCTGAATGGAAACATTGCTAGTATGTAGGAGAGAGAGGAAAGAATAAGCTATTGAGGCAATTGCTACATTTCCACAATGTATCCAACAGGTCTGATTGAAACTCTGTTGTGGCAGACAATCAAGAATGTTGAACCACTTCATAGGTTGTAACTTGGCATTTTTCCTTTTTAGAGGTAGATGGGTTTTGGGTTTTACAGCTGGGACAACTGTCCTCACTCACTAAGATGTATTTATCATCTTAAAAATAATAAGGTGTACAAAATGATCAGAGGTATAGATACAGTAGACAGCCAGGGACTTTTTCCTCGGTTGGAGGTAGCTTTTACGAGGGGGCATAGTTTTAAAGTGAAAGGAGGTAGATATCGGGGAGACATCAGAGGTAGGTTCTTTACTCAGAGAGTGATAGGGGCGTGGAATGCATTGCCGGAGAGGGTAGTGGAGTCGGCCTCATTAGGGACATTTAAGGCGGTATTAGGTAGGCATATGGATGATAGTATAAGGTAGGGGCGGAGGTTAGATAGACCTTAGGCTTAGGGTAAAAGTTCGGCACAACATTGTGGGCCGAAGGGCCTGTACTGTGCTGTACTGTTCTATGTTCTCCGTTCTATGTTCTAAGCCATGAGCTTCCCACTTTGTTAATAGAAGTAAAGTTCTGTTTCTGAAGTGATTTTTGAATGTGCTTGTTACAGACGTCAGTGAAATTGTCCATTGCTTTTGATTTCCTTTGATTGTGGCGCTTTGTCAATACTGTTGGGTTGGGTTGTTTTATTTGGTTGTGAAAACAAAGGATTGGAACAGACCAAACCAAGCTTTAAAGAGTATATATTGTCACCAAGCCATTGATCAAACACAAGAGTTTTGCCAATGAAAGTGAAATAGAGATGAAGTGTTGACAGTTTAAGATACATTTAACCACTATAAAATAAGTAGATCAAAATTTAGGCCACTTAAAAGCTGTTCTAAAGCTAAGGTGTTTTATTGAAATGTTTAAATGTTGTGAATGTAACATTCTTATGTTGTCTTATGTTAGATCAGGAAAGAGACTGTGTTTTAACAGCTTGAGCTTGATTCTGTTTAACTTCCGGCATAGCAACAAATGGTAACTTATAATTTGTACATGCAAATTTATCCGAGGGAAAGGTAACTAAGAACATTACCCCACGTTCATGTGAAAGACTATATGTGAGCAGGCTCATCATAGATGGGTGAAACTTCTCCCATTTTTCAGTGCTATTTTGGTTACCAGTGAATTTGTTTTTAAAATGTGAACTTTTGTGCATGTTGAGGTGATGTACACTATTGCTGACCATGAAGTACTGTTTTATTTCAGGTACGAATTAGCTTTTGAGTAAAATATTTTATAAAGACACAAAAATGAAGCAGAAGCAGATAGCTTGGTTCCTTGAGTATGCTTCACCATACAATAAATTTATGGCTGATTTGTTTGTCTTTCAAGTACCATTTTCCCATTATACCCCAATAATCATCAATTCTCCTGCCTATCTACCTCTGTCTTAAAAATATTCTATGACCCCCACCTCCACTGTCTTCTGAGGTAGAATTTCAAAGATGTACAACTTGTAATATCTCGGCTGACGTTGCTACTGGACAAAAACCGAAAGAACTGCAGATGCTGTAAATCAGAAACAAAAACAGAAATTGCTGGAAAAGCTCAGCAGGTCTGGCAGTATCTGTGAAGAGAAATCAGAGTTAACATTTCGGGTCCAGTGACCCTTCCTTAGAACCAGACCCGAAACGTTAACTCTGATTTCGCTTCACAGATGCTGCCAGACCTGCTGAGCTTTTCCAGCTGTTTTTGTTGCTACTGCACGAGTCAGATCCCAGTCTGAAATCTGGCCTGATAGATGACGTTTTGTTGGTTTTAACAAGGTGGTCTCTAACTAAAACACAAACCTGCAATATTGCAAATTTGCTTTCAGTAATGTAAAATGTTTGTTACACAAATGAAGAGATAAAATAGAATAAACCAAACCATTTACATATAGCATAGAATCATAGAATCTCCACAGTGCAGATAAGAGATCATTTGACCCATTGAGTCTGAACCGACCCTCTGAAAAGCATCCCACCCAGACCCATTCCCCCTGTCCTATTTCCGTAACTCCGCATTTACCATTGTTAATCCACCTAACCTGCACATCCCTAGACACTGCGCGGTAATTGTGTTTAGCATATTTAAAGATACAATCCCATTAATCCATAAAACACTTTGCTGTATCCATACAAGAGAAATTTCCCTTCTCAACAGCCCCATAGACTTCATTTAACTGTTCATACAACTGTGTTTAAAGATATGTGTTTTGCCTGATCCAAAGAAAAATTCTGAACTGGAGTCTATTGCACAACTGTTTATCTTGTTCACTCATAAAATTTTCCCTTTACAAACAAAGCTCCATTACTCTTCAGGAAGTCTCTCTCTCACTGTGTTTTAAATGAAATTGCCAAAGCAACATGTACAAGTTAGTCAGTAGATACGCCACCCATATGTCACTGGTTCAAATTCAAACATTCAACTCAAACGTACATAATATTGATACATATAAATCAAACACCTTACAACACACAACTCGCTGTGGAAAGAAAATCTCCTACCTCTATGCTGGAAGTGACTCAGAAGTACCCCTGTTCTGGAAATATCCTTTACATGTTCAAGACCATTGGGAATCCTACACACATTTGTCAAGTCACCCCTCACTCTTCTGAACTCCAGTGGAAACAAGCCGAACCTGTCCAACCTGTCCTCATAAAGCAACCTATTCACTCCAGTATCAACCTAGTAAACCTTTTCTGAAAAGCACCGAATACATTTACATCCTTTCTTAAGTAAGGAGATTAGAACTGCACACCATGTTCAAGATGTGATCTCACAAAGGTCCTGTGTAACTGAAGCATAACATCCTCACTTTTATATTCAGTACTTCCTGTACTAAAGGAAAAGCATTCCAGGAGCCTTCTTGATTATGTGCTGTGTACCTGCATGCCATCTTTCTGTGACTCATGCACTCATACACCTACATCTTTCTGTACCTTGGCAGTGTGTGGAGGAGAAAAATGTTCCCAGATTATTGTTTGGATCCCATGGAGACTTTATTAAGGTATATGGTTTTGAGTAACTGCATGCAGATGCTTTCACTCTCAAAATACAGTGATTGAAATTTGAATGTTAAAAGCTGATGCATGCATGTAGGTTTACAGTGCTCTTCATGGGAATTTATTTCAGAAATGTTTAGCAAAAAAAAATATCCTGACTGGTACCAATCCTCTAGCATGTGGTTTCAGTTTGATAGGCATAGTGTTAGCCTAGCTCCTTGGTACCAAATAAAGTAACTTTGTGCTGTGCGCTAATGAAAACCCTGTCGATAAATTGATTGCATGGAATAGAAAGAAAAGCATTGAATACATATAAGACCATTAGATATAGGAGCAGAATTAAGCCATCTGACCCATTGAGTCTATCGCGCCATTTGATCATGGCTGATGTGTTTCTCAACCCCATTCTCCTGCCTTCTCTCTATTCTTTAAACCTTTTACTAATCAGGAAGCTGTAGCACATTTCACAACCAAAGTCACTTAGAAGCCCATTAAGTACTCTTTAAAAGTATAGTCACTGCTATAGTGTAGGAAACATTGCTGCCAAATTGCAGAAAGCAAGGTCCTACAAATGTACAGGATCATAGACCGGGATTTTCTTGCCTCCATCTGTGCGATGTAAGGAGGGGATTTGAAAATGATGACATGACCCAATTCCAGGATTCCTAGTTTCACAGTTGGAAGGAGGCCTGTACCCTGCACTCTCAACTTGGCTGAGTTCATTGTGGGCTCATCACCTTATGTCCCATCCCTGCAGTTTTTGTGGAGTCATGCACTTCCTGGAGGAATTGTGAACCATTGTCTGAATTAGGGAACCTATTCAAAGCTAAATTTAAAAGGTCTTATTCACACCCTGTATGCCCCTTCCATGCTATGTGCCCATTCACCAGGGTGCATTTTATAATGAGCAATTGAATTAAATAATAAACTTAACAAGAGTTAAAGTACAGTGCAAAAAAAAGTCAGAAATCCGCTTTGACCCCACTATTTCTACCGCTTTACAAAAGTCTCAATCTCACAAGACCATTATATCAACAGAAAAGATAGCTTTACCCACTTTTAACCTTGGACAAAAAAGATCATTGAAAGGATAATTTATTATAACCCCGAAAAACTGCCAGTCAAGCAAATACTTAAGGTTTCTGCTGAGATAATGTGCTGCTGTATCTTGGAGCTCAGTCAAGCATTAATGATAAGCCCATCTGCGAAGTGCTTCAGCGGAACTAGATGTATAGAAAGCATGAGATCAGTACAGAAGTGAGAAATGATCTTGCTTTGGATAATGAAAATGTAAAATTGGGTTCAGTGGAAATGAGAAGTAACAAAGGGACAAAGCCATTAGTGGAAGTGGTCTATAGGCCCCCTGACAATGCTACACTGTAGGAAAGGACACAGCTCAGGAAATAATGGCAGCCTTTAAGAAATGTATTTGCAACACTTGAGGGAGATTTTAATTTTCATATAGATTGAACAAATCAAATTGGCAAAAGTAGGCTGAGGATTGAGCTCATGGTCTGTACCCAGGACTGATAAAGGCACGAGCAAGAAATTAAGACATTTGTGTATAGTGGAATTTTTATTTTATTCACTCATGGGGTGTTGACATCACGGGCTAGGCTAGCATTTATTACCATCTCAAATTACCCTTGAACTGTTGCTGGCTAGGGCAGTAAAGAATCAACAATATTGGTGTGGGGCTGGATTCACATGGAGACCAGACTATGTAAGGATGGTAGATTTCCTTCCCTAAAGGGCATTAATGAACCCCCAGATTAGCTTTTATGTCAATGGTTACATGGTCGTCACTAGAATATCTTTTAAGCTAAGATTTTTTAAAAAATTTATTGGAATTCAAAGTTCATTTTCTGCCATGATGGGTTTCATATCCTTGTCCCCAGCAAATTAATCTGGATTACTAGCCCTGTAACATTACAATTAGACTAATACTTTCCCATAGTAAGTTGAAACATAAAACACCAGAGAGGCAGTGACAGACATTTAAGGAGATATTTTACAACTGTCAGCAAAGATGTGTTTCATTGAAGAACAGAAATACCTTCCTAGAAGGATGCCCCATTGAGCCAGCTATCCCTTCCCTCACCCAAATTGAATTTATTTGGAACTTTTCAAGTTATCACTGTGAAGACTAGTCAGTTTCCACTTCATTGAATAATGTATTTAGCTTCTTTTTTGGTGATGAGATAACAAATGAAAATAAATAAAAATAGAGCGAGCTTATGGTTTAGGTAGCACAGTAAATACCTTATGGTTAGATGTTGTTCTGCACCCTAAGGCTGGTTGTTTTGTATGATTTTTTAGCTTTGAGTGGTTTTTATTTTAACATAGACCCTTCTGTTTCAATCTCCAGAGACCAACATCTCTGATCTAATTTGTTTTAGTACTCCCTAAGTCCCTGTGACTTTAGAAGCACAAATAAGCTATAATTGTGGCTTTCAATTAGCTTATGATTATACACCTGTACATTTTAGTCTTCCTTTTGTAAATGAAAATGGAAATATCGACTTGTAAAATCACAGATTAATTTCCATGGTAATCTGATAAAGGTTGATTTTAAGGCTAAATTTAAACAACCTGTTGAATTATTTTATAAGCAAACCCAACTTTGGTCTCTGTCTTTGTCGTCCTAATCTGGTTACTTGAGTGATAAAAGACAGAAAAGCTTTGACGTGGAATAAAAATTACTGACGCCAAATTAGTGTTTGACTGTCATAGGTCACGTCACTCAAGTGAACTGATGATGAAAATTGGTCTTGATTTCTGAAAATTTTATCCGAGCGTACCTCAGCAGATTGTACTCTGCATTGTCTGCATCTACAGAATAAATTTGTAATTTTGCTGCAAGTGGGGAAATATCAGGAAAACTCAATGTTTGAAATATGAAACAAAAGTAGGAAATGCTTCAAATGTTTGAGCTAGTCATTATCCGAAATAAGAAAAATAGGATGCAAGAGCATAGCTTGGGTGCCTGCGCTCAGGGGAATAGAAGTGGCCTACTTTATGTACTTGTTTTTCTGCGACTGAGTGTTGCCATGAAAGTCAGTCAGGAATTGTGCTGCTCACAATTTCCAGGATAGGGGAAGAAGCTGTTATTTCAAAATAGGCTTCAAAACAAGCTTAAATGTGACGATATTCCTGACTCGTCCCAAACATGGGTGGAAGTTTCTTCTTATCCATAGGAATTAATGACGGGCAAATGTCCTCCTCTCATGCATGTCCACTCAAGGATTACGGAGCAACTTAAAAATTTAAAGTGAAATGAATTTATGTTCAACAAGTAAAATATGGAACAGGAGCTGTTTGCAAAGTCTGTCAACATTCAAGGCATATCTAACCTCCTCCATTCCACTTTTTTTCAGCAGCCGTATTTATAGCTCTTGTAGACATATATTTTAGGTTTAGTGTATAATTTGAAGTTTAATTTATAACTTGTGATCTGTGCAAAGGGTTGCCTATTTTGAATTCCTGACTGTGACGTCGGACTTCTGGGAAATCAGGCTGTGATTTCAGATTGCTAAAGAAACAGGAGCTGATTGGAGGGAAGCCCCCTCGATCAGATTTTATCAGGTAGTGAAATCAGGCAGGTTGTGAGGAGCCATGCCTATAAGACAGCTGAAGAACAATGGAACCTGCATTTGGGGGTTCAGCAGTGGGGAAGGTAAAATATTGCTGTTGTTTCTGTAGATTTGGCCATACAGTGTACTGAGGTGTTATTGATTGGTTAGATGAAGTTGATTCTGGGAAATGTCCACCATCAGGACTGTTGTGAGCTGAGCTAGATAAGTGATACTGAATAGTGGTGTTTTGTTGTTGAATATATCCATAGAATTTGGATAAAGTAAATCTAGGAGACCTAGGGTAGAATTGGCCCCTTCCTGAAGGTGGTGAGAAGGGGAAATAATTGAGCGTGAGTTTGCCCTGGAGATAATCCCACCCTCTTCTTGCCACCTCTGCAATTAAGTACTGGGGGAGAAGATCCATGGGTGACTTTCTTCACTTCACTGGCTGATTAATGGCTACTTAAGGACCTCAACCTTCCACCTCCCCAGTTTCCTACTTCCCTGGCAGGTGAAAGAGGTGGATAGTATCTTGACCGGGAAACCAGTGTGCCCTGCCTGTCAATAATGCTTGGAGGTGGAGGTTGGCTACCAGGACCCTCAGTTGGAGGTGAATGCCATTCCCCTACCCTTCTTCTGAGCCACTGGAGCCCCTCTCACCACATCTCTTACCTCATGAGAAGAAGGGAAAAAATACCTCAGCCCTGACTATTGGCCCTTAGGACCCAGAAGCTGTTGTCCTTTGGCTTCAGTTCCTTCAGTGTCACTGAGTCAAAACTGAACTTGTCTAGCCATGAAATACTGGGGCCACGAGCGGGTCAGAAGCCAGGAATCCTGCAGCATGTAACTCACCTCCTGATTCCCCAAAGCCTATCCATCATCTACAAGGAGTGTGCTGGAATACTCCCCATTTGCCTGATTGGCTGCAGCTCCAGCAACACTCAAGAAGCTTGGAACATCCGTGTCACATCAGCCCACTTGATTGGCACCAAATCCACAAACATCACTCCCGCCACCACCGACACTAATTGCAGCAGTCTGCTCATCTGCAAGATATATCTGCTCATCTGCAGAAATTCAGCAAAGGTCCTTAGACAGCACCTTCCAAATCCATAACCATTACCATGTTGAAGTACAGGGACAGTAGATACATGGGAACACCACCAACTGCAAATTACCATCCAAATCACATACTACCCTGACTTGGAAATATATTGTTAATTCTTCACTGTCACTGGGTCAAAGTCCTGGAACCCACTCCCTAACGGCTTTGTGGTTCTACTCCCAGCAGCATATGACTACATCAGTTCAAGAAAGCAACTCATCACCACTTCTCGAGTAGCTGGGGATTGGTAGTAAATGCTGGCCCAACCAGCAACACCCATATCTTGTGAGTGAATTTTTAAAAAAAAGTTTTAGTGTGACCCTCAGCAACTGCCAATGGTCTTGTTGTGTAAAGCAAAATGGACATGTACACTTATTTGTTTTTCAACGCAACAAACAGGTGACAGGTATTCTCTGGTTCACTTCTCAGGGCAGTCCCTGTCCCTTGACCAATCAGAGGCAACCCTGGTTTAGATTTGAACAAACTGTGGCAGTTAACTGTCAGTTTTCATCTATTCACCACTCAGCACTCCCTTCTCATAGAATAAAAAAAAAATTACTTTTCCCCTTTGGTATTTCATGCAAATTGTCCTGATGAGCGCAAGACAAAAAGCTTTGATTTTATGCCTTTTTTCAGCAAACTCAAGATTTTTATCACCAAAACATCATATCTATCTTTATATCAGCTTTTTAAATCAGTTATTCTATAATCCATCGTTTATATTGAATATAATTTGCCTGTTAATCTGTAGTTAATTTACATTGATTTTGGTTTGATTCTTTGAGTAAAAGTTATAAAAAATGAAATCTTGGAGGCACAATGTTGTGGCACAATGGTTGTGTCCATACCTCGGAGCTGGAAAGGCTGGGTTCAAATCCTATCTGTTCCATAGATGTGTCACAACATGTCTGAACAGGTTAACTTGAAAAGGTCTAAAAATTTAATCTTGTCCATTAGTTTTTCTCATCAGGGTTGCTTGGTAAGTTTTGTTCTTTTGGATTGTTGATTCCACATGAATCATGGCAATGGTCAGGAAATAGATCTTCTGAAATGAATCTAACTCTTCCTGTCATATAAAAAAAACCACATCAGTCTTTGGAAAGGATCAAAACGTATTAATGAATTCACTTATGAAACACTGGGCCCTACTGTCAAATCCCCTCCTTGCACCCACTGTACTCGTGGATTCCCATTGATTTGTAGGGCAAAGAACAATCTCCCTTATGTTGCTTCAGTTTTCCCCTTTATCACGAAGACTGATGCTTTACAGCTGATGCTTTTAGCACTGTTTAAGTACTGAGCACCTCTCCTGCTTTCCGTTTTATTGTAGGTGGCGATGCCAGTGGAGAGAATGCGCATGCGTCCATGGCTAGAAGAACAAATAAATTCAAATAAAATACCTGGTTTGAAATGGCTGAACAAGGTAAGGACTCCAGTATATTCAGAAAGCCAGTGAAGGTTTAATGCCATGGAAAAACCTCTTTGTTTTATCCAAACAATATTTTGTGTTTGAAGCTGCAGTAGGAGCCCACTATTTTGTTGTGGAGGTAAAGCTAATCCGTTGAAACAGAGAGAGCGAGTAAGCTCTACTGTTTTTCTTTAAAGTGCTGGAATGAGGGATTGATTCAGGAATTGTCTGTCTGCTGAGGTCCTGTTGTCCCTATCTCTGGAAATTACATCCCCACTCTCACTCCCATTCCATTGTACCATTCCACTGCTCCAGTTCTCTCATAGCCACCATTGGTGATTACACCTTCAGCAATTTGTTCCAGCGCTCTTCCAACATCCTACATCTTCTTCTAATGCTTTCTTAAGGCTCACAATTCGCTAACAATTTTTTTTCACCCCACCCTCATCATTGACTTGTTTTTCTTTCCTTCGAATTGCCTTGGGCCTCTTCTCTGCATTGAAAGTGCAGTCATCATTTGCGCATTATGGTGATTGATGAGGAGTTATCAGTTGCAGCCTTAATTTAGAGAGGAAAGGGTGCTTGCCTTTTTGCACTGTTCCACGTTTTGCTCCAGTCTTTACAATATGCTCTGAGGCTGTTCAAGTGCGTAGCTCATTATTCCAGCATTTACACTAGGATCTTGCCTGCTGGTGCCTTGTTGCTGGGTCGCTGAGATGGCACCACATTTGTTTGGCACTCATTGCTGCCACGCGACCGTCGATGCATCTTAGTTACCTGTCAGCTGCTGGAACCTGGGCACCTCCTTGATCCCTCATCCCTATCTCCCACCTTCCTACCAAAGGAAACATGTCTGCCCTCACTTGTACCTGCATTATAGAAACATTATTTTCTGCAATTCCATTTCTTTATAAGATGAACTTCTCTTGCAACAATCTCAGGGTATCTTTTCTCTCTTGGAATATTGGTGTTTGAGGTTTCAGCAGGTCTCTGATTGTTCTCACCATGTGCGTCCCCTCTGACATGCATACCACTCCTTACAAAGCTTCTCCAGATACTGGCTGCACAAGTCATGGACTTCTTATATCTCAAACAAATGACAGGAAATGTTAGAAACACTTGGGGCAAAGAGAAACAAAAAAAAGGGTTCAAGTTGATGATGTTTCACCTGAAGTGCATGAGGATCGAAATGCATGGTCTTTAAGTATATACGGAGGCAGGGAATAATAGAATGGGTCTGTGAAAGGTGAAGAATATTAGTGATTTATCTTAGAAATCTAGAATAGTATAGCGCAGAAGGAGGCCATTTAACTTATTGGGTGTTGCTGGCATTTTAAAGAAACAATTGAAGCTAGTCATACTCTCCTGCGCTTTTCCCACATCCCTAAAAATGTTTCTGCTTCAAATTATTCAACCCCCTTTTGAAAGCTCCTGTTGAATCCGTGTCAACCAACTTGTCAGACTGTACATTCTAAATCTTAACCTGTCATTACATAACAAAATCCTTTTATGTCATTTCTGGTCCTTTTGCAAAGAATCTTAAATCTGTGTCCTGTAGATAACAGAGCTTCAGCATTGTGTTTTTTTTTTAAACTGTATCTAAACCCTTTAACATTTTAAACATCTTCATCAAATCCTGACCTTGTTGCTAAGTAGAGCAACTTCAGATGCTCCATAATTTGATCCCTCATTCCCTGGAGTATCTTAGTAAATCCCTTTTGTAACCTCCCCAAAACCTTCATATGCTAAGTGGAAAGTGTGGTGCCTAAAATTGGGCCTGTTATGCTGAGGAGACAAGAATTGATTTTTTTTTTAAAACTCATATTTGACTTATAAAGCTCAAGATTCTGCATACTTTATTTTCATTAAAATGGATAAAATTTGATAAAATGCTACAAAAGAGGGGTTTGCGGTAAATAAGAGCTCATGGTATTATAGATAACATATTAACATAGATAGAAAACTAGCTGACAAATGGGAAACATAGTAGGCAAAGGTGGATTATTTTTAGATTGGCAAAATGTTACAAGCGGTGTGCTTCATGGATCAGTACAGGGGGACCTCAGCTGTTTTCAATTGATATGAACAACCAGATGAACAGAAGGAAGAAATTTGTTGATGACACAAAGATAGGTAGGAAAGGGAATTAAGAAAGGACTATAGAAGGATAAGTTATGCAAGTGAGCAAAGATCTGGCAAATGGAGCATAATGTGAGAAAATATGAAATTGTCCATTTTGGCAGGAAGAATGAAAAAAATGTGTGCTATAAACATAGTGAGAGATTGCAGAGGTCTGAGATGTAGAGGAAATTGGGTGTCCTAATGCATGAATCATAAAAGGTTAATATGCAGTTACAGCAACTAATTGGGAAAGAGAATAGAATCTTAATCGTGTTTTGTGAGGGGATTGAATACACAGGTAGGGAAGTTATACTTCACTTAGGGCACTGGGGAAACTACGTTTAAAATACTTTGTGCAGCATTGGTCACCTTATTTATGGAATTATATAGATGTGTGGTAGCACTTGAGAGAAAGTTTACCAAAGTAATACCTGGAATGGATGGGCTGCCTTATGAGGAAAGATAGCACAGGCTAAGCTTTTGTCTGCTACAGTTTAGAACAGTAAGAGTCTTTGCAACTCTCTTGTTATCAATAACTGTCAGTCAAGTCAAGAGGGATAGCCTTTGTGAGACAGTAAGTTAAGGGCAGCCTCCAATACCAACCCAGACTCTGCTTGGGGCTGTCAGATTGTGCTGAAAGAGGTTAAGAATTAGCAGGTCAGTCGCTTAAATAACCATGACAGCGCCTCGTGACCTTGAGGAATGTCTTTATCAAATTGAGGGACAGTTGACAATAAAGACAAAATGTTTACAGTTGAAGAGCTGATGGGGAAGGAAAATCTGACAGAGGGGAATGCCCCACAGCCTCGGAATGTGATGGAGGAAGGTGCAAAGACCCTGGGTTTGGGTGGGGGGGAGGGTGGATTTTGGGCCTTGAATCCCAGTATCACTGTAGGAGCACTCCAGCATAAGCAGCAGCCCACACCTCCTTCACCCTACAGTCACTCTGGTAGAGCCATGTACTATTACCAGCACTTGCTGCTGACAGAAAGTGGAAACAGTGGTAGAAATCTAAAGTTGTTGAATTCAGTGTTAAAAGGGTGGAAAGCCCTGGCCTATTTCTGATCCTTCAGCTGCACTTCCGGTCCAGTTTCGGCTGGTGTATGCAGAAAGAGCTTTGGAATTTTAGCCGTGAAAAGTTTGAGAAGAATTTGAAACAAATATTGACTGTGAAGCTTGGTAAGGTGTTGGTGACTGAGCCATAAGCTGAGTTCTGTTGCTGCTGTTGATACAAAGCAGGAGGGTATGCTGGAAGAGTGAGCAGCTTGACCAGTCCACGCTAGCTATTATTTTCTACAAGAGCATTCTATTATATTCTACAGTCCCTCTGAGAAGGGATTCGGTGATTGGGAGCGGGTGGGGAAGGAGATCACAGGAATTTCTTTGGTTCTTGAAAGCAGGAGACCTGTGACAGTAGTGAAAAGTTGCTTCAGTAAGGATCCCTGATACATTCTCACCATCAGGGATGTCTGCAGAGGGAAGACTGGTGCGCAGAACAGCTGCCCACTGTTCAGAGGTGGGTAAGCCATTTAATGTGGTGAAGCACACACATGGACAGATTTGCGGCCTGGTTAATTTCCTCCATGACGGGGCAGGAGGTAGGAAAGGCTGCCCCAAATCCTCACCCCACTGAGGGATAAATGATTTTTCTGGAGGGGTCTCCGTTCTGTTCTGCGGAATTTGCCAACTTTGCCCCTTATTATTTAGCTTATACTTCTGAGGGTGCCTCCATGTTGAGGCATCCTCACGGTCTCTGACCCGAGACCTTTGGGGGTTAGACTGACAGTATGGAGAGCCTATCAACTGGCCTTATTGGATGGTAAGTGTGACAGCCCATTAGGAGGCTATCCCCCAGAAGACTTCTGAGTCAGTGTCACTGCCACAAGTGTGGGCTTAATCACTCCCCCATTTGTTCCCGATTGTAGGGGTCTGTCAAGGTTCTGCTGGAAAAAGCAGCCTCCTGCATCTTCCAAAGCTGGCCCAACATGCCCAAATTTCCTCAACAGAGACAATTATGCATCTATAAAGGTGAAAGGCCACAGTCCCACTAGACCATAGGGCTCTCTCATTAGTGAGAGACAACTGTTGGCGGTTTAACCTGAGGGTCTCCATCCCTCAGGCAAGCGGAGAGATTGGGAAAGAGTGTCCTTTATTGTAATCTCGGCTGACGTTGCAAATCAGCCGTACAGTCAACGAAGATAACCGGCCCCTGAGTGGATTAATAGGGATTGTGTGAATACCTTGGCCACTGAGAGCAGGTTTAAGTACATGAAGCACCCAGTAGGAAGAACACTAGAGATACTTAGCCTCAGTTTGGCTCTTTTCCATTATATTGTGTTGTTGAGCGTAGGATCACTGTGATGACATAACACTTAAAACAGTCTGTAACTTGAGAAAGCAGATAGGAACAAGCATTATGCCTCATGAACCATGAATACTGTTGGTTATGAATGACTTAATGAAGACCCATTAGAGAGACTCTTCTGCCCTAACAATGAAAGGCATTGCATGGTCTTTACAGTGTTTCAAGGGAGATTTATCAGTTCTACTTCTGCTTAGAAGAGATGAATGATCTTTGGCATGTCTTTTCACAGTTGCCACCTTCACACATTATACAGGTTAAAGGCATTACATAAATGCAAGTTGTTGAGCATTTGTTAAAACAGGTGTAGCATGATTAGTCAACTTCCTGTTGTTCAAAGGATTTATTGTGTGACGATTTCTGTGTCAGGCCAAAAAGCTCACGTCCACAAGTTATAGTGGTGACTCAGTATTAAGTTGCAGAATTACAGGATAACTGATAACATTGTTTGGAGTAGATTCTTTCTGCTGTTTAAACCCACATCTCAAGTTTCAGGGTTTGAACTACCAAAGTATTTGCAAAATGTGACTAGACTACTATCCTGTATTTATTTATTTACAGAAAAATGTGAGGTGTTGCATTTTGGAAAGGCAAATCAGGGCAGGATTTATACACTTAATGGTAGGGTCCTGGGGAGTGCTGTCGCACAAAGAGACCTTGGGGTGTAGGTTCATAGTTCCTTGGAGTTGCAGGTGGATAGGGTAGTGACGAAGGCGTTTGGTACATTTCTGTTTACTGCTCAGTGAATTGAGTACGGGAGTGTCATATTGCAGCTGTACAGGACATGGTTAGGTCACTTTTGGAATACTGTGTGCAATTCTGGCCTTCCTGTCATAGGATGGATGTTAAACTTGAAAGGGTGCAGAAAAGATTTACAA
>NW_025966482.1:41616-42295 GCF_021869965.1 Rhincodon typus
TCCCGACCCAAAACGTCAGCTTTCCTTTTCCTCTGATGCTGCCTGGCCTGCTGTGTTCCTCCAGCTCCACTCTGTGTTATCTCAGACTCCAGCATCTGCAGTTCTTGCTATCTTAGTACGGAATTGAAAGCTTCTCTCAGCGATGGTCACCCTGGCAGCATCCATTTGTGAAAAGAAATCTCTGTCTTGCCCTGTCTGGCCTATGTGTGACTCTACACTGGCAGTTATGTGGTAAACTGCCCAGCAAACCACATAGTTACTTAGGCATTGATAACAAACGCCGACTGGCAAAAAAAACCCCTCCCATAAAATAATTTATTAAAAATGTGGAAATGCATAGAGAGAAGCTGTTTCTTCTGGTGGAGGAACCAGACTACTTGGAGTTAGACTGTTTAGCGGTGTGGTTCAGTTAGCTGGATAGATTTTTTTTCTTTAATCACTTTGTGGGATGTGGGCATCGCTGGCTGGCCAGCATTTATTGCCTGTCCCTAGTTGCCCTTGAGAAGGTGGTGGTGAGCTGCCTTTTTGAGCCACTGCAGTCCACCTGCTGTGGGTTGACCCACAATGCCCATTAGGGAGAGAATTCCAGGATTTTGACCCAGCGACAGCGATATATTTCCAAGTCAGGATGGTGAGTGGCTTGGAGAAGATTTTGAAGGTGGTGGTGGTTTCATATATC
>NW_025966483.1:0-42294 GCF_021869965.1 Rhincodon typus
CTCAAGACCAAGTACCTTTTCCTAAAAAAAAACCATTCTATTTACAACCGTACTGAGGATTTTCTCTTTTTCCTTTCAACAGAAGGTGAAGAACAAAGCTGATGAAGATGTGATCATATTAAACGTCGATACAAACACACTGGAAACACCATTTGATGACCTTCACAACCTACCAAGTGAAGTGGTAAGTCAAAATGTGACAGAGTGCTTTTTCAAATTCATTAGCTCTTTGTCATGTTAAAATCTTTCCTTGTGTAATCACAGATTAGAAGATCTAAGGGGTTGGGGTGAGCCATACTTAGTCTTCTGTCTTGCATTCTGTGAAAATCAGGAACTGCAAATTGACTTGTATAAAAGCAGAATTATTTTCAAGATTTTGACCGTGGCTGGAGAAGTTTTGAATAGCGCAGCCTCTCGGAAATGAAGCTCATGATCAGAAAGATATCTGCATTCATTAGCTGTAGCTTTTTTTAAAATGTAAGTCTCTTCATCTTATACTTAATCATTAAATTACAAAGTATGCATTTCTGTCTGCCTAGTGGCATTTCTTTCCGAAGAACGAGTTGAGTTGTGAAGGCAGCAAGAAGAAGGGAGCCAATTATCAGCTCCTGTTTCCCTGCCACCTGCCAGTTCCTTTTCCTCTAATTAATGTTCAGATGGCACCGGTCAATATTATAAGAAATATTTTTACAGTTGGGGTCACAAAATTGATCCTTTGATCTTCACTATTCTGAAGCATTTGTTTCCGTGAATTATTAGTTTTCCAGTGCATTTTAATTTTTTGTCTTCTGGCAGGCATTTTCAATGGAAGCACATTATTTGTTTTAAAAATTACTGCTCTCCGTTGCTTATTTTTGTTTTGGAAGAAACTGACAGTTTCAACTTGCCATAAAAGTATACTCTAGTAGGAGGAGGTAGTTAAAATAAAGCTCTTGTATTTGCCAATGATGTTTGATAAATGAGGTGTTGGCTGCATCTCTCCTTTGATCTTGTATTGCTTTTCCTGATTACTAATGCTTCAAGGTGCTTAGTATTCCATGTTTTAATTTAAGCAAGCTACAAACAATATAGCACCAACCTTCTATGAATTATGACGTGCCCATTTCCAAGCATCCACCATGTTGTTTTCTCTGCAATTATCAAGTAACTTGGTAATCAACCAGGATCATTTGTGTCCAATGTTTTGATTACATTGGTTTCTCTTGTGCCTTCTCGTCTCTTTAATCCACCCCCACTGGCAGAAAAAGTAATTGTAAAAATATTATGAGTTGGACTCCTGTTGATTTGCGTAAAGCTGCTACAAGATATGTTTAGTTACATGTGAGTTCATGTCACAAGGCTTTTAGTCCATATGGAGTTTATTATTAGGTCAGTTTTTGTATTGGTTTCAGTTGTCATAAAGGTCAGTGGGTCACAGTTGTCCTGAATTACTGAAGTGTTTTCAAGTGGAGACTCTGATATGGTGTGTGCCGTCATTTTCATAATGATCTCTTGTCAGATGGTCGCACATAATATTTAAGAGTTATTGCCTATTAGAAATGTTCGTTTTGTTCATAGCGATGCTACTTGGAAAAACACTGTGGATTTCCAGATGGAAACATAATTCCTGTTTTTGGCCTCTGGCAACCTGTTTATTTGTGTTCCTGCTGAAACATTGCTGTGCCCCTGTAGATTTATAATGTACAAAGCAAATTTTGATTTGTTAATTTTTTTGTTGCATTAATAAACCTGAGTAACAAAGGACTTGCCCTGTTCTTAAAGTTAATATTACCACTTCAAGTGTACAGAATGAAACCATGAGAAAATGAATTTTATCAAAATTTCCTGTCAGTTGCAGGTTTTTCAGGCCTCCTTGCTTGTACCAATGTGCATTCCCTTGGTTGGTAGCTTGTAATAGCCACTTCAGCAACCTCTCTGCGGGGAGTGGGCTGTGGCCATGGCAACTTAAAGAAAAATAGTTTGCTTCCACTATAATTCATGACTATTCATTCTGATTACTTAATGAACTATTGGGGCATTGGAAGTGCAAACCCACTTATCCTTGCCACTGGGGCACTGGACGTTTTGGTGTTTTCTATTAAACAAAACTCTTCTGGCTTGACAATTTCCTCTGTAGTGATTGCTCAATAAGGTGATGATGCATAAGAAAAATTCACTTATTGACAATTTCACCAAATCTTTAAGAATGTTCTGACACCACAGTAAACTTTCCCCTTCAAAATTCATTGAAATTAATAGTGTGCACTGCCGTTACTTGGTGTCCTCTCTGAATTAGCTTCACAGAATTTAGTTGAGTCTTAATATTTTCTTTAAAGAGATGGAGAGCTGCATATGTTCTGAAGAGGCAGCACCTTTTCGGCCTTCATTCCAAGTTGTTGTTACCTATTCTGTAGTAACTCTCTTAAAATTTTTTAAAATCCTAGTATTTGCTGAGAATTCATTCTCAATTTAATGAAGTTAAGGTGCATCCAAGATTCCAAATGTCATACCCCTTCAGCAGCCCCACATCCTATGTCTCAAATGATCTGAAATAATTTGTGATAGGTCTATGCCATTGAGTAATAACAATAATGATTAAAACAGCGTGTAGTAAACTCAGCATGATTTTCTTTCATAACCCAAATCCAACACACATTGCATAAGGTGACAGTGCCTCTAGGAAAAAGAAGTAAAAGATATATCCAGAATATGCCATGTAAGTGAACCTGCCAATAAACTCAACTCATTTTCTCATGTTTATACATAACTAAATTATACAAATTGCATGTTTCCTGTATGGAAGATAACACAAACAGAAAAAGCACCCAACAGTCAAATAGTTACATAGAATCCGTACAGTGTGGAAACAGGCCCTTCAGCCCAACAAGTCCACACCAATCCTCAGAACATCCCACCCAGACCCATCCCCCCCCATAACCCATCTAATCTACATATCCCTGAGCACTACGGGCAATTTAGCATGGCCAATCCACCCAACCTGCGCATCTTTGGACTGTAGGAGGAAACCGGAGCACCCGAAGAAACCCACGCAGACACGGGGAGAATGTGCAAACTCCACACAGACAGTCGCCCAAGCGTGGAATTGAACCCGGGTCCCTGGCGCTATGAGGCAGCAGTGCTAACCACTGAGCCACCATGATGCCCATACAGCGGTGTGCTCTTGACTATACACAGTAATCAATTTGGACTGTAGTGAACAAGTGTTCCAACAGATTTATCCAATAAGATAATCATGAACTCAGGAAACAAATCCTGGAATTTCCTTTTCTTGATATTTTTATGAGCAACTTCATGTCTTGAATTTAAAAAATCCCACTTAAGAAGATCTCCCCCAAAATTCAGAGGAACATAGTAATTTTCTTTGATCAGAAAGTCTCTGCAGGGCTTTTTTTCTTGCTGGCCAATACTAATAAGGTAACATTTGCCAGATAATATTTTTGCAGTATTGAATCTAACTATTGATACGATTCCCATAGAGACCGATGATTATTAGGCAGAAATTAGAATTCTCATTTGCCAGCTGAAAAGATGATACAAGAGTTTACCATTCAAGATGTTTACTTTAACAGAGCGCTAAATGTCCAGTAGATGAAATACTATCTTTGTTGATATATAAAGTTATACTTCAGATCACAAAACAGAACATTCCCTTTTTTTGTTCCACATTGAAAACATACTTCCCAGATGCACTTTACATTGTTCTTTTAAGTATTGAATTCTCTTGTAACCATGCTAACATGATTTTTACCTCTAGAGGATGTACTTCCATTGTTCTGCTTTCTCTAGCTGGGCCTTTTTTATTTTAGAACTTTTAATTTCACAATGAGGCCTGTTTTCCTACTATAGTTATCTCTTCTAGCACAAGCTGGGCAAATCTTCCAGCCTTGTTTGAACACCCCATGAATTGGGTTTATTTCAATCTCACATTAGCTAATACCTACATTCTTGTGAAATTAAACCGCAGCATCTTTCTGTCTCTCGCTGTTTCCCCTCTCTGGTATCTTGGCAGATTAACTTTCTGTGAGTGTTTTTGGGGTAGCATATATGCTTGCCCTCTCAAGACCTATCTCCATGATAATATAAACCACAAGGGCCTTTTATCCAGGTAGAAATGCTGATTAGCTAACCTTGAAACCCCAAACTCCCTTTTATCTTGGAAGTAAATGGATAGTTTAAAGCACAGCTGTCTACAGTGCAGCTTTCTCACACGTTTCTAGGATTTGAAGATTCTTGATCTTTCCCTTATTAGCACACTAACTGCTGCCATTGTCTATAGGTCTAAACATCTACTTCCAAGTAAAACAATCTGGGTTTTCCTTGGTCTCTAATAATCAAATCACCCAAGCTTTGTGTCAGGTACCTTCAGAACATGACTTCTTTAAATTAAAGATGCAAAACAAAATCACCTTGTATATCTCTTAGTCGTAATACTGTAATTGTCATTTGATACCTCTGTCTGGAATGGCTTCCGAAAGCAGGTTTTACCAAAAGTACATCAGAGAAATCAGCAATCAAATCCAAAATGATTTTCATACTCCCAGATGCAAGACTCTTAGCCTGGACGACCACACCCCATGAGAAGGGAGGGGTTGAGAAGGAAGGTCCATCGTGGTAACCTCAACTGGTGTGGGAATTGAAACCACGTGGTTGGCATCACTCTGCATCATAAACCAGTAAATTTGGTTCAAATAACCAGAACTTGTCAAGGTTTTTCTTGATATTTTTATGAGCAGTTTGAAAATTACACTGTTGTGTTCAGAGGAACATCAATGAGGAAGGCAGTGTGCTCCTATTTCTGATAGTTATGAAGGTCCAGAGGGATCGGTTGTCTTGTCTGCCTTCCTACCTCATAGTGAAAGGAGACATAAACCAAAAAATATAAATCTCCTGGGAATGTTACCCCAAATGGAGGCTGCTGAATATCATGGTATAGTTTTCAACTGGGAAGTTCAAGCAGTGTACCATCTGGACAATTTGCCTTTGTTCTCTGCCCCTTGCCTGTTTTCGGTCAGACAAATTGTAACTTTGAAAAATAATGGAGTGGATGTGGAAAGATGGCTTTTAACATTATAAAGGAGATCAAATGTAATTTGAAGCAAAATTTTCAATGCCACATTGTCACTGATAAAATGGCCATTTTTATTGGTAGTAGTTCTGACCAAAGGAACATCTTTTTGCCATTGGGAAGTTCTGAGGCAGAATACACTATGTTTTCAAAGTTCCAATCTGGCTTTGGGGTGCAAGAATCTGGGAAGTTTCTTGTTTCTTTTAATAGAAGAAGCTTCATTTCATACAATGGGTATTTTATTGCACCCATGAAATAAGACCGAAGGATATTGATGTTTAATTGCTTGATGGCTTCCAGAATGAAGCTATCGTGGAGTGTCAATTAAAAGAGCATGGAGAATTCAGTGAATTTGTATGTTCTTTAACCTTTCTTGCCACAGCAATATAGATTATGTACTTCTCACCCTGTGCTGAAGTTAATTGAAAAAAACTTAATGAGCCTTGGTATATGCAGTCAGAGCACTAAATGAATTGGATTTCTAGACTTTTATCTGTTGCGATCAAGCCTTGATGTAAATTGAAAAGATCACAGCTATTGGGAAAAGACCTATATTGTAAAGTCCTTTCTGCATAGATTATGAACATCATAACTCAATGATTTTTCCATAAAAATATGGCTATAATTGGACCCTATGGGGGTCCATTTCTTTGATCAGATCACAGTAGCTGTGACTTTACACTGAAAAATGTCACTGCTGTAAAGGTTTATCACCTGTAGAGCTTGGTTTTCTCTGATGCCTTGTACTGTGCTGGTTATCTTTATTAAAAGAAGTATAATGAGTAATTAGACAGCAATCGTTATTTGAAGCAGAAAAGGAAATTGTGTTCAATGTTTTAACAACAATAGGTATGCCTTCTCATTACCCTTCTCTTGTGTTTGATACTGTTGTCATTTTGCTCTCAATACCATATATTTCATTTTTATTAGCATGCAATTTGTTTCTTAATTATATTGTTCTTGTGGAAATTTAGACATTTTTTAATTATGCAGCAGGTGTTCCTTGCAATTAACTGAATTCTATTTAATTTCTACTTTGCTGTCATCTGAATAATTTCGAGGCTTTTTGAAGAAAAGCTTCTATCTCTGGAGTTATGCATACAGCTAGAAATTTATGCTGAGCAGTACATCCAGCAATAAGAAATAGTATTTCATGAAAGGAAATTTTCACTGGATCTGGATATTTTCATGTTTGCCACTTTTTAGACATGGTGGCAAGTATGCAATTCTTACAAATTTATTTTTATTCATAAGTCTTGAGGAAACTGTTTCAATATTTTCTACATCCTTGTCAACCATATGCTGTTGTAGATAGTAACTGAGAAGCAGGTGTTCTGATAAGCATTAGAGCTTGCACACTGTTTGTTAAGATGACATTTAGAATTTGTTCTCGTAAAGAGATGTGGGTTTCATGTTTTATTCCTTTGTGTAGGTATCATCCTTGAAATACAAACTGAAGAAGCAGTCAACAGCTACTGGTGATGGGGTAGCGAGGGCTTTTCTTAAGGCGCAGGCTGCACTATTTGGCTCCTATAGGGACGCACTCCGATATAAACCTGTAAGTATTTCAAGAATGTCTATTTTTCTGTGACTCTAACACATCACACAGGTAAGTAATTTTCATATTGGTCCTCATGACTTTCTTATGTATTTTTTTCCTCCTACTGTTAACTCATGTTTGGAACTCAGCATAGATTTTATTGTTCTCACGTGTATCTGGTCTTCGATCTGCAGCTATGAAACAGAATGATCTACTCTCCTAGATTCTGCTGATTGTCATCTGCTGGCCTTTGTGACTGGCTAGAGATTTGTCTTGACCCATAGCTGACAAACCTTTCAATTTTTACAGTCATTAAGATGCTATTTTTTTTGCTTGAATCTTTCAGCGTGACCAGTCCAGTAACTGAACACAGCTGTTTTGACATGTTTACTTATCAGATAGACCCTGTGTTCAATACTTGACCCTATTCTACAATGGTGTAAGGTTAATCAAACTTCTGTACTGTTCTATAAAATTGCATTTGCAGTACAGACCTCTGACCCTCATCAAAATTGTTGGGTAAGTTTCGCAGACTTTGAAAGATGGTTATGGGATTATCTATTTCAGCATGATCTGATGCCAAAGAAAGTAGTTTCTTTAATGAGCTTGACAATCTGGTGAACAAGGTGGAGGCAGTATAAGTTCTTTTCATGAAGCTTTCAGGAAGGCACTTGATGCTGAGCCACAATGCGTTAATAGATCAAATGCCTGGCTATGGGGAAGATGGCAAAATATTATGCTGCAACAGTTTGTTACAAAGGACATTGGTGCCTTGTTTGGTTCCTCTGTGTTCAGTGTTTCAGTAAAGAACAAGGTTAAGATTTTAATCACGAATAGATGTAAGGCTTCACTGCATCTGAAAAATCACACTGCAATGTCAAATATACCCTCAGTCCTGAATTTCAGGAAATATATTAACTTCAGCTGTGGGACACAGAAATTATGTCTGAGCTTAACCTGACCAAGAAAGTTTGGATAACTATGTAGGTTCCAATAAATGGAGAGAAAACTTCATGCAACACATGGAGAAGTAAGAAAACAAGGAAAACAATATTTGTTCATTTTCAACAGTGTTAACTTGTACCAAAGCAAACTACAGCTGATAATCTGGGATTATGACCTCTACATTTCTGTTGATTAACTAAAAGAGAGAGGCCTGATAAAATAGCTTATGTAAAGAATTCCCACCTTATTGCCAACCATTTTGCACTGTTATTAAAAAGTAAATTAAAAAAGAATTTTGTGAATGTATAAGAATTCATATTTTTCACCTTCGAAGAGCATTGCAGTAGTCCATGAAGAATAATGTAGATTAGCTTGAAATTTGTTCTCAATGCACCATATTTCGTACTCTGATTTGGACTTTTGTGTCTAGATTCCTTTTTGATTGTTATCACATAATTTTTTTGATAATTAGTTGAAACTGTGTTTTTAAGCAGGTTGGCTTTAAATTTCCAGTTTCCGTTTCTAGCTCAGACATTTGTTGCCCTTAAGTATCTGAACCAGATGTTATAACCTTTATTGTTGAATACTGACAGGTTGTGCAGACATTGGAAGTATTACAACTAAACCTATTGGTGTTCTCATTTTCCATTTTAAAGCTTGTGTACTATCCCTATTCATCTCTTGTTGCTCCTTCATATCTGAGGTCCCTGATAGAATTTGTTCTCCCCCCAAACCAAGGAAGCAGTTGCTGTGATGACCTGTGGCTCCAACACCACCATGTTGACCATGCTCCAGGACTAGTCTGATCTGTGTAGCTCATCACCTATTCAGCGGATAAACCCTTTGCATTTTGGACAACTGATTTTGATGTATATATTTGTGATAATAATCATATCTACAGAATTGATTATGGAAGGTAGCCATCGTGTGGAAGGGGTATAGAGTAGTCTTTTTGGGGGGTATGGTGTGACCAGATGATGGGGTGGGAATAGGGGGGTAGAGATGCTGTCCTTAAATGCCAATGGTGGAGAAAATATCATTACAGATTATGTCTATTGAAGAGAAAGATAGTTGGAAGTATTTTAATATACTCTGCCAGTTAAAACCGGATGGAAGCAAATTAATATCAAGGAAGCTTTGGGTACTGTACCCTTACAACCCTGTAGCCATTTTACTACTATGATTTTCTTAAGGCAGTTGAGGCTACTTCTGAATTGGATAGGAGCTTTGTGAATACATCTAAATCAGAATCCTGTGATGTACATAGGGTCCTCCTGGCATTTTGATTGCCTTTGGGCCATCGGGCAGAGTATCCATAATTCTTATACTACTGAAGATCTCATGGGGTTGGAGTAATTTATGAGCCTGGATAAAGGATTAGCTTACTAACAGAAAGCAGAGAGTCGGGATAAATGTGTCTTTTTTTTTGATTGGCAAGGTGTAACTAGTGGGATACCACAGGGCTCGAACGTTTTGTAATCTATATTAATGACTTGGATGCAGGGATAGAAAGTACAACAGCCGAATTGGCAGAAGACGGTAAAATAGGTGGGAGAGTCAATTGCAAGAAGAAACAAGAAATTTATAATTGGATTTGGATAGCTTAGACAAACAGGTCACAAATTGGCAGATGAAATTTAACATGGATAAGTGTGAGATTATCCATGTTAGACAGAGGAATAGAAGGGTTACTTATCTAAATGGAGTGAAACTTCAGAGTGCTTTAGTGCAGAGGGATCTGGTCGTCCTTGTGCATGAATCGCACAAAACTAATAAGCAGATGCAGCAGATAAAAGGGAACACAAGTGGAATTTTGATGTTTATTGCTAAAAGAATAGAGTATAAAAAAAGGGAAGTGTCCCTGCAACAGTACAAGGCATTGGTGAGCCCACACTTAGGTATTGTGTATAATTTTGATCATCTT
This sequence comes from Rhincodon typus, assembly GCF_021869965.1. NCBI lineage: Eukaryota > Metazoa > Chordata > Chondrichthyes > Orectolobiformes > Rhincodontidae > Rhincodon > Rhincodon typus. The sequence continues at coordinate 9,475 of NW_025966483.1, forward strand.
ACTTGAGGAGGAATGTAGTTGCATTGGAGGCAATTCAGAGGAGGTTCACTACATTTGATTCCAGAGATTTGTTTTATGAATAGAGATTGAGCAGCTTAGGGCAATACTGTCTGGAGTTTGGAAGAATGAGAAGAGATCTATCTGAAGTATAAAAGATGCTAAAGGGGATTGACAAAACAAATGTAGAAAGGGATGTTTCCTCATGTGAGGCCATCCAGAATAAGAGGTCATAGGTTTAGGACAAAGGGTAGCAGATATAAACCAGAGATGAGAAATTACTTCTCTCAAAGGGTTGTGAATCTGTGGAATTTACTATCCCAGAGTATGATGGATGCTGGGACATTGAGGAACTTTAAGGAGGAACAAACAGATTTTTAATTAGTAATGGGTTGAAGGATTATGGACAGTGAAAGAAAATGGAATTGCGGCGAAGTTGAGATCAGTCATGATCAAATAGCAGAGGGACTGAATTGCCTACTCCTGCTCTTAATTCTTATTTACTCAGTCAGACCTGGCAGGCAAGGAGTGGAGACTTTTGCAGTGAAATGTAGAAGTTGTAATTGTGAGGGACACTTGGACCTTCCCTACCCTGTGCACGATTCCATCTCATGTTTCCTAAGTTACCTGCAAATGCACTTTCAATGACTTATCTGATTGCAGAGTCTGAAGTTGAGTTTCAGGCAGGCAGCACACTGTGATGTTAATCAAACTTCCACATTAAAATGGGCCATGCCTCTCCCTGCATTTTTCTGAGGGACAAAGCTGCATCCACTTCCACAAATGCCCTGAGAGTTTAAAAACAAAATTGACTAATGGCTTCAGGTTGATACTGTTGCTAAAAGGTGAGTGCCATATACCTTTATATTGTGCATCTCAAGTATGGGACCTTTGTAAAACAAGGTTGAAAGAATGCAAATTATTTAAAGTCTGCAGTTTTTAACCAAAAAATGGAATTGCAGTTGCCAGAATCACAGAATTGTCTTGTTTTATTATGCATTTCATATTTTTTAGTCAATGGATGAGATTAATGTCATCTCACATATTGAGCAAAGCACATAAAGTGCACAAAGCAAAAAGATAATTCTGTTACCTGCACTTCCAACTTCTACTTATAAAATATACTTTAGCCATATTTTATTTAGAGTGAAGATTGACAGTTCAAAACCTTGTTAACTAGTTCGAGAACAAAGTCCTTTTGCATTCATGGCTTTATTGAGAGTTAGGCTTTAAATTAACCTGGAGTACAATCTAGCTGTACAGTTCTGAGTACCACAGTATAGGAAGGAGGTGGATCCGTTGGAGAGAATGCAGAAGCAGTTTACAAGAATGATTCCAGGAATTAGGAACTTCGGTTTTGAAGATCGTTTGAAGACATTGGGACTGTTCTCCTTGCAGGCTAAGAGGAGATCTGATTGAGGTTTTCAAAATCATGAGCAGGCTGGATAAAGTAGGCAGGGCAAATGTGTTCCCACTTGTAAAAGGAACAGGAAGAAAAGGGCGTAGATTTAAAGTGATCTGCAAAAGCAGCAAGGGTGAAGTGATGTAAAGCTAGTAGTGTACTTGTGTAATTCCGTAGAGCCATGTATGCCATGAAGGTTCCCTGTTGACTTAGTGTGTAAAGTGCAGAGCTGGGACTTGTCTGGTATTAAAGGAGATCTGATAGAAATTATTGTTCTGACAGTCTCTGATTTTCCATGGGTTTCACACCTTGATTGTAAGCAGTTTTTGTTTTTGGGAGTTACAGTTTGGTCCAGGTTGATTGCTTTGAGAACAGACAGACGCTTGACTAGCCATGATGCATATCTGGCCTCAGTCTGCCCTGTACTCGCTTGATGGTACTCTTGCCTTTCCGAACATTCTTTTTTCACCCCATTATTGGTATCCCTGGCCTTAACCAACCTGGAGAAGACCCTCAGGATGTTCTTACCTAATCCCCCCTCCACTTTTCTCACCTTCAAGACCAATCTTAAATTCCATTTCTTTGTCCAAATAGCAGCCATTTTTGTGGCCTCTGAATGAGTTTGTTGGCATGAATTGCTGTGAACTTAATATTCTGAAATCACACTTACTGAGACATGATCGAAGCAGTTTAAAATGTTTATATTCTGCATCTCGTGAGCTTATCGGTTCATGCGGACATGAATCCAAATGATAAATGCACAGCATGCTGTATCAATGCATCGCACGACTTTATCTTATCCCCCCATCGTGTTTGTTCGACTAAAAATGCTGACAGTTTTAATGGTCATATAGTGATTTTGTTTGAGTATGGTTTTCAGCTTTCATTTCAACTCCAGGGAAGTGGGTTTGATTGCAAACCATTGTTATCCCAAATTTAGAAGTGGAGAAAAGTACTAACTGTGGTTTGCTTTTAATGATTTTTTTTTTAAATAACCTGATCTACAGTTCAGAGTTTGTACTGACAACATTTTAGAATTCCTCAATGGGGAAAGAAGTCATGATTAATAGCTGTTGGCAGCAGTTATTCCCAGTGCTATTAACTGCCAGTGCTCTGAAACACAGCCAAAGAATGTATCCATTTGTATCAGAATGTTACACCATGTAAAGTTTTCATCCTTTCAAAGATTAAAGGGGCATTGTCTGTGTTCATAAGACTGACACACTTCAAACTTGAATGTTTCCATTTTGAGGATCAGTCTCTGCTCTCTTTGATATAGCTGTCTCAATTTTATATTGAGAAAGGAATATGATTTTTTTTTTTGAAAAATACCATATTATCAAAGCTTTCTATTTTGGACTATTTTAATCTACTTATTGCAATAAGCATTTTGTTGAGAATTATTTTATATCTACAGCTTTATTTTTAATGTCCGCCAGAAAAAGATTCCATTAATCATAAAAACCAAAAGAACTGCGGATGCTGTAAATCAGGAACAAAAACAGAAATTGCTGGGAAAGCTCAGCAGGTCTGGCAGCATCTATGAAGAAAAATCCGGGTTTACATTTAGGGTCCAGAGACCCTTCCTCAGAACGGTTCAGAGGAAACCCAAAAGCCAAAACGATAACTCTGATTTTCTTCACAGATGCTGCCAGACCTGCTGAGCTTTCCAGCAACTTCTGTTTTTGATTCTGTTAACCATGATGGTTTACAGATCATTCATAATAATTAGTTTATACTGCATTGTTGAAATAAAGTATAAGGTTAAGTTGATGTTAAGCTAGTTTGACATCAAAATAGTTCCATATCAGAAGTGCCTTATTGATGTAATAACTTCATACCACAATGTGAGCTTAGCAGCAGCAATAGAGCAATAACTCATTGGTAGTCTACTGCGTCAATCATCTCATCACTATTAACACTGCAAATTCAGGACTTCCTTGGTCTCTATCAGCTTCTTATTCTGTCTACCCATGTGCAGGATCATTTAAGGCATTCTAGCTGCTTCCATTTTTGAAACAACTCTGTTTGATAATGCCCCTCTGAAGTGATTTGGGATGTTTTACTGCCTTAGGGGAGCTATACAAATGTAAGTGTGTTGGAATGTTCCCAAAGCATCAAAATCATCTTCCTCAGATCTTCTACATTTTATTATAATAGATGTTTAAAATTCCATTAGCTTTCCATTTTGTTTTGAAAAAAGAAATGCACCTTGTTCTCCTTATCCATTCTTTGTATCTTGGAAGTCCTAACATTCATTTAATGATGGAGTTCATATTCACAGTTCACATTCACATGAAACATAGTGCAATCATATCACAGTCAGCACCAGCCCATGTCATCTGGGCATCAAAAAGTGATTGCTCATACCTCTGTAGTATTACTCGTGAGAGGTTCTCTATGGCTTAGTACATTCCCGACACCCTGCTTTAATTAAATAATTTTCAGGGTTTTTGTTTAAAGCTATTACGTTTATATGCTTAGCGAAAGAGTTTGAATTTAACCCTTTTTGTGTGGAAAAACGAAAGCCACTCAGTCATTCAATAATTGAATTAGTTTATCAATGAATTTTTAACTGAATATAGTGGATCAGCAGTCGTCAGGGACCTAAATAAATGATGGAGAGGGGAGGAGGAGTTGCTATTGTCATCCATACACGAATCATCCAATTGATACATCCAAGTTTACATGTGACATAAAGCTAGATGAAAATGTATGCTATGAGGAAGAAACAAAGTAGCTTCAAGAAGATTTGGACAGACTCGCTGAATGGACAAATACAAGGCAGGCAGGTATATTTAATGTGGAAAGATTAGGTTTTTCACTTTGGTAAGAGGAACAGATCCACAGAGTGTTTTTTTTTTAATGGTCAGAGTTCAGGAACTAAAGATGGATGAAGAGACCTGGTTCTCCTCGGCAATAAGTCACTGAAGGTTAATATGCAGATGCAGCAAGGAATTAGGAAGGCTAATGTTATGTTAGCCTTTATCATAAGAGTATTTATGTACAGCAATAACAAAGTCTTCGCTCAATATCAAAGAACATTGGTTGGACTGCACCTTGAATTGTGTATAGTGTTGGTTCCTTTACCTCAGAAAGAATATTATTGCCATAGAGTGCCTGTAATGTATGTTCAGACATATAAGTCACCAGACTTGTTCCCAGGATGCCTTATTGCTGTAATAACTTGATAACACAATGCTACTAAATACCAATATGTCAGTTTAGCAGCAGTAATAGAGCTGCATAAACTCATTGGTAGTCTACTGCATCAGTCACCTCATCACCATTAACATTGTGAATTGAGGACTTCCTTGGTCTCTGTCAGCTCCTTATTCTGTGTACCCATGTGCAGGATCGTTGAAGGCATTAAAGACAATGGTAGGACTGTCCTATAAAGAGAGATTGAGCCCATTGGGCATGTACTCATTAGAGTTTTGAACAATAAGAGTTAATGTGACTAAAACTTATAGAATACTAAAGGGATATACAGATGAATGCAAATATAGAGTTTCCCATGATTGTAGACCGGATGGTACTTAGCATCAGCATTAATTATTTTCACTCAGAGGTTTGTGAATCTTAGGAATTCTCTGCATCATTGATCTGTGGAAGTTCGATCATTGATTATGTTTGAACTGGAGATTGACAGATATCAAAATTCCAATTGTAAAAGGGTATGGGATAACGTGGAGAAACAGGCATTGAAATAGATGATCAGCCATGATCATATTGAATGGTGGGGCAGGCTTAATGGACTGAATGGCCTACCTCTGCTCCTATGTTCCTCTGGTTTTATTGCAGCTTTGCACTGCACAAGCTACCTCTTTAAACATGGCATCAGAAGAATTGCCATGATCTAATGCCCTGATTTAGTATTGAGTACTAAATTGCAACTTGTTTAATTTATCCCACTGAAATAAAATGGACACATACTTGTAATCCTGGACCACAGCAACTACAAAAGATAATTCTGTGCTTTGGGGATTTAGCGGTATCTGATAAGATGGATTTAAAAATTTCTGTCTGATTTGTAACTGTCAATTTTTTTGATAGACCAGAGGGAGATCCGGAGCAGTGGTTAGAATTGTTCTTAATGTGGATTTCTCTGTGTTTTCATGAAGTACTATGAACATTAAAGGTGGATTTTTGTGTTGTTCTGCAAGGACTCATAGTATTTGTCCTTTGTGTACAGCAAGCTATCAAAACTGTACTCTAGAGAGTCCTTGCAGATTCCATTCCATTAGCATGGTCTTGACTACCTGACAGAAATATGAGCTTTTGTAATGATTTATTATAAAGTGCCATGAATAAACATTACAATTAAAAGAATTCTTTATAATCCTATTTTTATGCATTTTACCTTGTATGCTGTTTAAATTTGCATTTCAAGGACATTAAAAGGTATGTATATTATCTAAATAGTTGTTTCATGTTAGAGGGTATTTGATGTATGAGGGTGTCCATTTCATTTAGCTGAGCTTCAGGTTATTTACAGATGATCATTTTACAACATACAAATTAAAATCTTCCTGGTTTAGTTTATTTCTCCTTTGTATTATTTATTGAATATTCAGTATTTTATTGTTGTACAAAAAGTCATAATTGGCAGCAGCTCTTTCAAAATATATAACTAGACCATTAGATTGCTTCAATTTTCCAGTCAAGACTCAATTGTTTGTTAATAAATCCATGCGAATGTAGCTAACAGTGTTCATCAATATTAATGCTTTGTAATAAGATACCAAACTTTTGCTACTTTTCCTCAGAAAGTGGTACATTGCCTAATGCAAGTAGAATATATTTCCAGAATATGAAGCTTGTGTCTGATGTCCCATATAGGCTTTTTTTTCATTTACAAAATAAATTGTTTTGTTAATATATTTGGTGAAACTGTCATGTTCACACTGATCATTTAAAGAGTTTACAGCATCTTTGTGATATCTGTACTCCCTAGTAACTTGTAAAATGGTGGTAATAATTCTGTTTGATACAATTCCTTACCAAATGCATTAAAATTAGTTTTGTGTTCTCGCTGGTCTCATGATAAACAAATTTTGTTCGTCCAATTTTATTTGTCCTTCAAGTTTGCAGCAGTCGTGTGTTCAGTTAATTGAAGGGAAAGATGTAATGATAGTGAACATAGAACATAGAACAGTACAGCACAGTACAGGCCCTTCAGCCCACGATGATGTGCTGAACTTTTACCCTAATCTTAAGGTCTCTCTAACCTCCACCCCTACTTTATACTATCATCCATATGCCTATCTCATAACCGCTTAAATGCCCCTAATGAGGCCGACTCCACTACCCAATCCGGCGACACATTCCACGCCCCGACCACTCTCTGAGTAAAGAACCTACCTCTGACGTCTCCCCTATATCTACCTCCACTCACTTTAAAACTATGCCCCCTCGTAATAGCTATCTCCACCCTAGGAAAAAGTCTCTGGCTGTCCACTCTATCTATACCTCTGAACATTTTGTACACCTCTATCAAGTCACCTCTCATCCTTTGTCGTTCTAAAGAGAAAAGTCCTAGCTCTCTCAACCTTCCCTCCAGGCAACATCCTGGTAAATCTCCTCTGCACCTTTTCCAACGCTTCCAGATCTTTCCTGTAAATGAGGTGACCAGAACTGGACACAATACTCCAGATGTGGCCGAACCAGGCTTTTGTATAGCTGGAGCATAACTTCATGGCCCTTGAACTCAATCCCTCTATTAATGAAAGCTAACACACCATACGCCTTCTTAACAACTCTATCCACCTGGTTGGCAGCTTTCAGGGAACTGTGGACATGAACCCCAAGATCCCTCTGCTCCTCCACACTGCCAAGAATCTTTCCGTTAATCCTGTATTCTGCTTTCAAGTTTTTCCTTCCAACATGAATCACCTCACACTTTTCAGGGTTAAACTCCATCTGCCACTTCTCAGCCCAGCTCTGCATCCTATCAATGTCCCTTTGTAACCTAACGCGACTCACCTTCGTATCGTCCGCGAACTTACTAATCCACCCTTCCACTCCTTCATCCAAATCATGAACAAAACTAAATTCAAAGGACACTATTTTGTATAAGTCAAAGATTAATGGCTCCACTAGGTGTCAATTGAAGTACTATTTTCTTGTATGCTAGCATTGCAGAAACAAAGACAATAGTCATATTTTGTGTATGTTCTTGACATAATCCACCATCATTGCAGTCTATAAGAGCAGCAATTTACATTGGTTGGCAATTTGCTACAGATCTTGTTTTTAAGTCCAGATTCCTTTTTAAGCTGGAGTGGGATAGAGAAAGGAGGAGAGGGAGAGTAGCCAGCATCTTAGGCAATTCCTCGAAGTAAGGTCCTGCATGCTATACTGGCAAGATTTTTTTTTAAACTAGATCATCCAAGGGAGTTTGCAGATTGTGCAAGAATCCAGTGGAGGACCCTCTTCACTTTATTTCACCTAGTTCATTTGGTCATGCATTCTGGCATGATCGTCTTCAAATTTAGCAGGCAGAAAGTTAATGGTTTATAACAGACATATAAATGTTATTGTAGCTAACGTTGTTCATCAATATTATCAATAGGGTTTATGCATTAGGACAGACAAATAATCTTGTAAATGGAATGCAAAGCTAACAATTGCTGTGACACTAAATTTTGCTGTAGTTAGTAAGCTGCTGATGGAGTACAAGTTACTCGTCTAGAACATATGGCATATCTCTGATATATACAGTAGGCTTCTGTGGTATTAGTATTTTCTTCACTCGCCACAGATGTGCTCTGGTCTTTTGCCCGCCAAGTACTTTGGATGTTCTGTCTATTTTGCATCAACAGACTGAAAAGTGCTTCACAGGAAAATGGCCTGAACCAAGTAACTTGAAATATTAACTGTTAAAATGATCGGTTGTGAAAATATACATTGAAACCAATGCCATAAAATCTTAGGCACCCCATTCTGATTCAGCAACAATTGTATCCAAATACACTTCGAATGAAGCAACACAAGAACAGGGAATTATATCCAATACATATTAGCCTAGTTGCTATTGCCAAGAAACTAGACCATGCTTTAAGATGAGATTCTGTGCCTGTATGCACCAATAAATATAGTTGTTGACAAAGTTTTTTCTTTCTAATGGAGTCGTTGTCAAGCATTTTATATTTGTTCACTTTTTGGGAGATACCAAGTTGGTATCAAAGAGAGGATCATCAATCCTAAACTGTATGGAGGAAATGTATCCCTAGTATGTGCTAAAATGGTTGATGTCTTTGGAACAGCAATGTGGCAGTGGAACATTCTTCAAGCACGATGATTATGGTGAAGTAGATCAGGCAGAGTTAAAATACCAGTTAATAACGCACTTTGTGTGCTTAATGCTGAGAGAGGATCGAGTCAGGCATAGGATGTGAGCTCCACCTGTCAGCCAAGCACTAGTTTGTGTCAGGAATCGGGCATAAATCAAGTCTGCCTGAGTGAGGTAGCATTGAGCAAAAGCTTCAAGTGAGACTATACCCTGGCGAGGCAATGAACAACTTGATTGGGGTGGGGACACAATGGAAAACATGGGGTGTGCTGGGCAAGAGTCAACAGATGGATAGAATTTTAACAAAAAGACTTTGTCCTTTGTGTTTAACAAATTAAAATAAAAACCAACTCTTGTAGTCTATTCCAGTTCTAACATGCACTCCTGCTTCAATTCTTCAATGCTGTTCAATGTAATAAATACATTAGAAAACTAATGATTAGGAGAAAAAATGTACTTGGGTAGTGTTCTGTCTTTAATCTGGTAAATATTGTTTAATTTCAGGGAGAGCCAGTCACATTTTGCGAGGAGAGCTACGTTGCACATCGGTCCAGCACTATGAAACAGTTTCTTCAAAATGCAGTACAACTTCAGCTCTTCAAACAGGTGAAAAGTTTGTATACATGTAAAAATGTTGTGGATATGTCGCTGGGAAAGATTTATTTTTCAATATTTTGTACTAATATGTTTCTGTATATACATAAACATAATATGGATATGTCTCAAACTAGAATATTGAATACTTATTTGCAAGGATCAGTCCAGAATTGAGAGGTTGTAATGGTTAGGAAATACTGGCTGAGATTTTCCCTGAAATAAGCAGAGGCTGAGTGGTAGCCTGGAAGAGGGTTTTATGAAGGGGTTTGATATTGTAGTGTGCGAATGATACTTGTATTGGTGGAAGAATCCAAAGCAGGTGATCTAAAGTACAAGACCTGTTATAATAGAGACTTTAGGCAACTGGTTAGGATGTAGAATTTGCAACCACATGAACAGTTGAGGGACCAATGTAAATGCATTTAACGGGAAACAAGATAAAGGTACAAGGGGAAAATGCTAATAGGATGGGTTCAGAGGAATTCTGAAGAAGGTCCCTGGACCCGAAACATTGGCTTTGCTTTCTCTCCACAGATGCTGCCAGACCTGCTGAGTTTCTCCAGCAAGTTCTATTTTTGTTGGAGGCTAAGAGGAGGTTTCTGGTAAGCATAAGTGGCCCTTCTCGGGTGGGGAAGTGGACATCCATAAGTAGACATCACTGTGGCGTCAGTGTCTGTGACCTTGTAGGTTTGTAGATGGAAATAGTTTGGAATGTGGAAGGTGGAATGTGATGTTTGGCTCGCTGATGCATATCAAGAGCTGAACTTTCAGGCAAGCTTGAGTTCGGAGGCTAGAAGACCCACAAGTTGGCAATCCCAACCTTTGCTTCAGACTGGCACCATGAAGACAACCCCAAGCTGTTTTTCGAGGTTGAGTCAGGTAATGGACTACTACCAGCCAATGTAGATCAATTTAATGTTAGGAAGGGATCTGTGTTAGGGCTCTATTTCTAGGCTGACTGGGAGTTAGGCAGTAGACTTGAGCTCAGAACATGTCCAGGCCATAGGTGTGGCCAATGACCATCCCATTGAAAGGCTGCTATCTAAGTCACAACCAGGCAATTAAAAATAAGAATGGCCTAAGAAACGCATTTAATTGGCCATTCTTTCACCACCTTGGTGGGAGTGTCTGGGAAACACCCTACAGGTTAGGATCCTGAATTGGCCCCCGTCTTTGGGTCCCGCCTACAAATGAAAACCCTGATGCCTGTCAACATTGAGGGATGTAAGAGGATATGAGCAATTAGGTAAGTGGAAGTGACAGCATGCATTGTGCAATGATGGTTTACAACTTCTCAAACAATCTTTGTAAACGTTAAATTTGATGCAGTGGGTTCCTTTAAATTGTGTCCCTCCATCTGCTCCACTCAATGATTTTGTGACTCCCACTTGACTAAATGACTTTTGTGAAAATTGTAAGTGTATTCAGAATTGAAACAGCAACTTAAACTACAGCTGAAAAGCCAGTATTTCTCTCACATACACACTTTCTTAAAAAAAAATGCTCCATTCAATTTCTGATTTAGCATAATTGAATGATGTAGCATAGAAGGAAATACTTGGCTTACACAGTGTCACATCTGTCACAGAACCATCTAATTCATCCCGTTCCCTCATTCTTCCAGTAGCCTTGTAAATTTTCCCCTTCTGGTATTTCCAATTTCCTTCTGCAAGTGACTATTGAATCTGTTTGCAACATCCTTTCAGTGCATTCCCAGAACTTCCTCTGTAAGGAAGGAACATTGTTTCCTCATGTCAATTCTGATTCTTTTGAGCGTGACTTTAGATCTGTGTCTTCTGCCACTCAAAGCAATTTCAGTATATTTTTTGCACCAAAATCAGTCGTAATTTCTTACACAGCTGCCCTATTAACTACCTCCTTCGAAAAAAAACAACCCAAATATCTCTCTTGTAAAAGCAAAATACTGTGGATGGTGAAGATCTGAAATAAAAAACTCAGCAGATCTGGCAGCATGTGCGGAGAGAGAAAAACAGTTAATGTTTTGAGTGTTTATGATCCGAAGAAGAGCCATATTAGACTTGAAACACAAATTCATTCTCTCTCCACAGATGCTTCCAGACCTGCTGATTTCATCCAGCACTTTCTGATTGTATTCCAAACTTCTCCCACTTAGCTAAAGTACCTTATATATAGTATCTTTTCCAGTAACACTCTCTGTGATATCTTGAACTTTTCATCTTTTTGGTGTTCAGAATTAAACAATATTCCAGCTGAAATCTAATCAATATTTATAAAGGTTTGGCATGTCACAACCCCAGGCTGTAATCACAATAGTCATATCAAATTTGAGTTCCAACATTTTATTTTAAAAGAGGGGATTGATACAACCAAAGTGACCATGAATGTAAATGCACCAGCGGTCTGCAGAGAAAGAGAAAGGAAGAGATCCCCAGAATATCAAACCTAATGAGGTGACAAGGAAACATTGAAGGCATGGACTCAAATGGGGAGCAAGGCAGTACATATTGAGCTGTAAGGGTTATCTCCTCAGACTGTGAACTCGAACAGGAGAAAAGGCAGCAGTCTGGGAAAGAGACATGTTTTGTGCCTTCTCCTTTCAAAGATGCGCAGGATCAGAGGTTGAAAGCCAGCTCAATCCTGGTCTGTGTGTGCTAGTGGAAGACGGTGTGCTCGTAAGCTGAGTGTTTGTGTGTGCCAGTGGGACTAGGCACTTACTTGTTATAGCTAGCGTTCGAGCACTAGTGTTTTGTGAAAGTCCCAATGAAAGAACCAGTAAGGTAAACCAGTGTTGCAGGTCAAAGACTCCCCCTGACCGCTAGAAGCCAGCAAGCCAACCAAAGCAAAACTGAACCCAAGGATTTCAAGATTAACCAAGTCAAGAATCTCAAAATCAACTACTCAGCTATCACCATTCCACTGTTCATGACTGACCTATGGTGATTCTTACACATACCTTCTAATTATTATCAATTTTGGACTCATTTCCCCTGTCTACTGTGTTTTTGCTGTTGTGTTGTGTTAATGGCACGGATTTTCCAATATCCAGCTGAATGTTTCTGGGATGTGTCTGGGAATTGTTTGTCAGGACACAGTGGAAACCTGATGTAGCAGACTTTGAGGGAATAGTCCTTTTATGCAAAAAAATAGACATTGGGAGGAAATCATTTTGTTACTTAGCTATACTGATACATCCCAAAAATTGTGCATGTAGCATGTGCATGGTTTGCTGGAATAGGTGCAAATGCAGGTTTTGAGAGGGATACAAACAGTTGAGAGAGAGATTCATAGATTAGGCAAGGGGGAAATAAGTTTCTAAATGGATGATAATATCAGACAATATGAAATTGTTCATTTTGGAAGTGACAACAAAAGAACAGAGTATTATTTAAATGGAGAAAAACTGCAGAAAGCTGCAACACAAAGGAACTTGGGGGTACTTGTGCACAAAGCGCGTAAAGCTAACGCACAGGTGCAGCAGACAATCAGGAAGGCTGATGGAGTGTTGGCCTTTATTTCAAGGGGGTTGGACTATAAGAGTAGGGAAGTCCAATTGCAATTGTACAATGTGCTGGTGAGACCACATCATGAGAACTGTGAGCAGTTTTGGTACCTGTATTTAAAAATGCATTATTCCATTTGAGGCAGTTCAGACAAGATTCATGGGAATGATCCCAATAAGGAGGGATTGTAGTGTGAACAAAGGCTAAACAGGTTGAGACCCTACTCACTGGAGCTTAGAAGAATGAGAGGTGATCTCATTGAAACATGTAGAATTCCTAAGGGGCTTGACAGGGTAAATGCTGAGAGCATATTTTCCCTCATGGAAGAGTCTAGAACCAGAGGGCATAATCTCAGTATAAAGGGGCACCAATTTAACAGCGAGGTGGTGAGGAATTTCTTCTGTCAGAGATTTGAATTTTGCCACAGAGAGCTATGGGGGCAGAGTCCTTATATATATTTAAAGCTGCGATGCATATTTAGGTTCTTGATCAGTAGTGAAATCAGGGATTATGCAGAGAGGGCAGGAAAGTTGATGTAAGGAGTGTCAGAACAGCCATAGTCTTATTGAATTGGTGGAACAACCTTGAGGGGCCAAATAGCCTTCTCCTGTTTCTATTTCTGATGGTCGTGCATCTTCAGTTGCCTAAGTGACCAATCTGGACAACAAAATGTGGACAGATGTAAAAGCCTTCAAGTTTAAAATAAAAGCAAGCTAAAGACATTAGTATTGTTAGTCACAAGTTTCCTGCAATTTGCCTCTATAATAGCATCAAGTATGTTCCTGCAGTGTACAGGCCAGATTACTAAATCTGCCTTATTCCTGTACTTCTGAGTTATATTTTAAAAAGCTGGACCTCTGTTCATGAGCTTGCACTTAATCGCATTTTGGGGTGCCCAGCCATTCAGTTAACTTTTAAAGATCCTTTCTTGCATTGGTGGTTAGTTTTTCCACTTGATAACAAGGGCATAGTCTGGGAAACGTTGCTGCAATTCTGATTCCCTGCACATTTTTCTGAAGAAGCTTGTGATAAAACAAAATTATCCTAATTTCTGAGGATAATATGCACCTGTGTTTCTGAAATACTTTTTCTACAATTATTTGACCATTGATTTGCACGTTCTTGTAGCAGACTGATTGAGCTCAGTAGTTTGTGAAGAATGATAATGAATCAAGTGCTATCTTATGACAGGAGAATTTCTTGAGTTTCTGGCATGATAGCAACCTGAACTTCAAAGACATTTCTGCTCTGTAGTAGCTCAGTTGTTTTTTTATCTCATTTTCGTTAACATGAAATCCAGTAAATAATACTGATCTGACCATGAACCAAGGCCTTGGATCTTGGAAAAAGGCCCATTCAGAACAAATAGGACTTTGTCCAATTACGACTCAGATCATCTGCCTGGTTTCTATCATATGTACCCTATGTGCTATTGCCATTGTTTTAATTTATAGGAATTTAGCTAGTTCCGTATCAACAACTGAATTGTAGCCTTCAGATTACCACTGACTGCATAATTTATAATCATGGCAGGCCAGTAAACATCCTGCTTCAATTTGACCCTTCCATGTAATTCAGAGAATGTACCTACTTCACTTTAATTTCTTGTAATATGATAAAAAAAATTCCCCATTCTATCAATTGTGCGAATAGCTGTCTTCTGCAAACAAGTAACTCCATAGTTGAATCCTTTTTTTCCAACTGTGAGATTCAAACTGAAAAACAAAATGCACAAGTTGATTCATTTTGTAGATAACTGCAGTGTACACTTTATTTGTAAGATTATGTCCTTTATTCTTTGTGCTTAAACATGGCTAGCTTTGGATAACTACTGTGGAATCTAGTTCTGTTTTTGTAATAATTCACTCATTGCTTCCAATGTTGAATATTTCTGTATATTTTTCTTACCAGTAGTTCCAGTTTAATATTTCTGGCATCAAAAATTATTCCATCAGAAATGATGCTTTTATGTTTAATGTTTCATACAGACCATTTGTGTACTGAAGCAGTTCAATTATTTACAAAACAAAATCTGAAAAAAGTTGATGAACAAATTAACTATCTAATTGCTAGTTAGCATTCTCCAGATCGTGGAATTCAAATGACTGAATAATTTATTTCTGTTAAAAATAGTACCAATCATGCTTTTTTTAGACTATATCATATTTTTAATTAAGTCATAATAATTGGAAATCTTAGATTGAATATTGAAGACATAAACAACTGATGCACATACATCAGTACCTTGATACCATTTCAGAAGTAAGTTTAGACTTTTCTTCAAATGCCGTGCTAACACACTTCATAAGTTTTCTAATAAAAATATGTATTTGCAGAGTACAGTAAGAGTGTTAGCTGTTTAATTGTTAAACATGGATGCATGAATAATTGGTAATTTTATAATGTTGGCTAACTACTTTGGTTCGTCAGTGTTTTGGTTGCTTTTTTGATTGTTAATAAAACCAATGATGTGTAATTTGAATTTAAATAATGCAAGGCTGATACGTTTTGTGGTTGATCTGCCAAGAAATTGAGATGGGTCAAAAACCTGAAAAGTTATTATTTGATTATTTGGACCAGAGTTCTCTTTTCAAAAGACATATTGGGGAGTTGTAAGGAGGAAGTAGCTGCAAAGATATTCTGCAAGTAGAAGTTAGCTTTAAAAATTTGACCTAATAACCAGTCAAGAGAAATTTCACATTGACATTCTTGAAATCAGTAATAATGCTTTGTATTTTCTGTGAGTTATCTGCTGTTGGCGACACACTCAAGCTTTGAGTTAGAAAGCATTGTGGGTTCAAGCACCCCTCTAAGAATTAAGCACAAAAGTGAAAGCTGACACTCTTGTGCAGTATTAAGCGCCTGTTATACAGTCAGAAGTGTCTCCTGTCAGATGGGATATTAAATTGGGACTTTGTCTGCACCTCAAGTGGATGTAAAGGATCCCATACGAATATTTTGAAGAAAGGCAGCAAAATTGCCCTCTATGTTCTTGCCAATATTTATGCTAGAATCAATATCAAAAAAACAAATTGATGGCTCGTCATCTCGTGTCTGTTTTTTGGGATCTTGCTGTGCACAAATTCGTTGCCATCAAAAGTGCTTCAGTTGTTGTAAAATGCTTTGGAACATCCTGTGATCCCAAAAGATGCTATATAAATGCAAGATTTCCTTTCAGTTTTTAATTTACATGAAGTTAATAGCTTTTTTTGAGAAGAAAGAATGCTGTTCTAATGCCCTGGATTTGAAGGTCAAGCTGCCTTGTGTCCTGAAGCCACAAAAAGTACTTTTCATTGAGATTCATGATGGTTCTCCAAGGCAGTGAGACATGAAGAAGGGTCACTGGACTCAAAACGTTAGCTCTGTTTTCTCTTCACAGATGCTGCCAGACCTGCTGAGTTTCTCCAGCAATTTCCGTTCTTGTTTATTTAGAATTTAAAGAGCTGTGTAAGATTTGGCTTGTTTCATGGAAGTGATCATTGTTTCCTTTTGTGCAAGCTTAGGCAGTAACTTTTCGTCTTTTAGCTTTAGGTGATAGAATTGCACAACCAGTCATGATGAAGTTCATTGTCATTGCCCTGAAATGTTAACACTGTTTCTCTCTCCAGAGATACTGCCAGAGTTGCTGAATGTTTCTGGCATTTTCTGTTTTAGTTCAGATTTTGTAACATCTGCAGTATTTTGCTTTTGTATTAATGTGCAGTCAAGTTGTCTGCTTCTGAAATTCATGCATGCACATGTAAAATCAATGGTTTTAAACCATTGTCTGCTTTATCCCCATTCATCAAAGGCTAATGCATCCAACTGTGGTGCCCGTACTGCTAAAGGATATCAGCTAACCACCTATAGATTTGCAAATGATCCTGCAACTGCCCTCATCATACATTTTTGAGTTAGAGTAAACCAAAATGGATGTCACAACCATAGATTTTACCTATCCTGTTCACTGAATTGTACTACCTTTACCTTTTTGCTAGTTTATCGATGGGAGGTTGGAAAAGTTAAATGCAGGGAAAGGATTTTCTGATGTTTTCGAAGATGAGATAACCGCGGGAGGCTATAGTGGAGGTAAGGCATGACCTTGCATTGAAATGTATCTTTTTTTTTGCTAATAATCTCCTTTAGTCTTTGCCCTTCAGGTAGGAACCTTTCACATATCATGATTCTACTATCCTCTACCTGGTCCTTAGTTTGGGATAATGTCTGGACTTTACATTGATCAATTTTCCACTAACCAGATCTTAATTTTGAACTATATTTTGCTAATTACTTGGGATGCATTGACCTAAGAAGTCAATCCTGAATTCCAAGTTCTGTTGCTTTTATCTAAAGAATTGAGTTTTTTTTTTACTGTGTGTGTGAGCTAGAGCCTAATTATGGAAAGACTTGTACATTGTATAATATGTCCATATAAAATATTTATTTTGGAGAAGGGGAATAAATTTTGGTCTTCGTCCATAAGCAAAAACTCCTTAATGGGCATTTTTCTTTTACTTATTATGGGTGTGGGGATGTCAAAGAGAATGCCAAAATTCTATTGGAATGTTGAATATCCATGCAGGAAGAGATCAGGAGCAGGAGAAAGCCTGAAAGAGAAGATCTCCATAAAGAGCAAAGCTTTTTGTCCACTTGGGATAATTGACTTTGACTAGTGGAAAACAATTTGTAGAATAATTGAGTAGTGAGTCTTAATGCATAATTAATTGACTGCAGAATATGGAAAAGTAAACTTGCTTTCAAGCTCAAATTACATTAGATATTTTTATGCACAGTTCCCTGTAAAGGTTGTATGCACAATTTGAAATATATTTAAAGACTATCTTCGCTCTTCTACTTCACCACATGAAATGTTACTTGAATATTTTTACTTCTAACAAAAGGAGTAACTGTCAAACTTTTATTAATTGTGTACAGGAAATTCAAAATCTTACCAGCAATGGATGCACACAGTCAAGGTGAGTCAATATGCCTATCGATGCATATCAGCAGAGCATATGCTCATTTCTAGTTGTATCCACTATAGATTGACAGCGCTGAATAGCGATGCTTACCCAGAGCTGTGATTGTGATTAACTGAAGAATACTTCTGCAGCAATAATCTTCAAAATGCTTCTTGAGGATTTGGCCTAATTGTTCACAATTTTTATTTTAATCTTTGGGCTCTAAACCATCTGAGGCTTGATAGAGTGAACTTCTATCCTATGTAAAGCTCTCCTGGTGATTTGATTGATATACAAATTAACATCGATTCATCTCATAGAAAAGGAAATGTAGTTTAACAGAAGCTAACGGTAAATTTGCAAACTCTGGAAGAATCCATAAGTATTGCTGAAAAGAAAGGTGACTAAGTGATAAGAGCACAAGTTAGTATTCTGAAATAAGGACATGATTTGGAGAGTAGCCAGCTCTTTGTGTTGTGTAGCACAATGTATTATTTCACATGCTATCAGCAGATTAACCTGCAACATGAGCAGTTATAAATGGAAACCCTCAATAAGGATGAGATGTTGTATTTATTGAGTTGTGTTCTGCTGAGTACATCAGAGGACTTTCTTGACATTGAAACTCAAAGTCTGGTGCATACGTTATGAATTCAGGATGTAATTTCTGTGGATAATATTCTCCAAAATTAGTGAAATGAAGGAGAGCTGAGATCTCAACCACGAGAACGGTGATGTCAACGAACATTTCTTGTATGAAATTGCAATTAGTATTTCCATGCATAAGATATTGTAATTACCTAGAACTTTAAAAATTCATTAAGTTTGTAAGAAATAGGGACAGAATTAGGCCATTCGGCCCACCGAGTCTGCTCTGCCATTTGATCATTCTCTTCACCCTCATTTTCCTGCTTTCCCCATAACCCTTCAACCCATTACCAATTAAAAATCTAATTCCTCCTTAAATTCATTCACTATCTCAGCAACAGAGGGAACTTGAGAACCAACAGATGTAATTTTAAATATCCACAAGATAAAATGAGTGCATTGAAAATTTGCGTCCTGTAAATGGAAGTCAGAATTTTTAGCCTGCGCAGGCATGTCAAAGCATTAGCAGGCCTTGCCTCTGTTTGTATGTGATATTGCTTTGATGTATACATATACATTAAACTTGATCATTTACCATTTACAGCCCACACTAAATGAATTTGACTGAGGATAAGCCTGGTATTTACAGCCAAATACTGCAGATGCTGGAAGTCTGAAACAAGCACAGAGAATGCTGGAGAAACTCAGCAGGTCTGGTCACATCTGTGGAGAGAGAAACAAGGTCAGCATTTCGAATCCAGTTTGACCTTTCTTCAGAACTTACAAGTCGCACTGGACTCAAAATGGTCACTGTTTCTTTCTCCACAGATGCTGCCAGACCTGCTGAGTTTCTCTGGCATTGTCTGTGATAAGTCTGGTAGGTTGGCTGGATCCAATTAGCAACCTAATATTTACCAACATTAGCGTAGAAAGGCTTGAATCATTGGCTTTCTAAGGAGGTTAAAATGATTTAAAGAACCAGCAAAATAATCGATCAAATTCAAAGAAACAAAACAAAAACTTAGATTCTCACAGAACAAGGTGAGAACATCTGAAGAAATTAGGGAAGATCAACTTCCATTTGAACAGAAACACATAGCTGGAGAACCTCAGCAGGCCTGGCCACATCCTTGGAGAGCAAACAGAGTTAACGTTTCGAATCCAGTGATCCTTCTGAATGTAAGGGTCACTAGACTCAAAACATCAACTCTGCTTTTTCTCCACAAATGCTGCCAGACCTGCTGAGCTTCTCTAATAATTTCTCTTTTTGTTTCAGATTTCCAGTATCCACAGTTCTTTGCTTTATTTTCCCATTTGAGCAGTGTTCTTTATTTTCCCAGACTATCCCAAAGTGTGTCATAGTCAATTAATGAGACTTAGAAGAGTGTTTGTATTTGTAAGCACATCCAGGCCACATAGCTCCATTGTAATAGAAGGCATAGGTACATGGGCAAAATTAAGTTTAATGATTGCCTAAGTACCAAACTAACCTTTGTGATACCAGGCATTAACTAAGACTCTTAAGTCACATTTTCTTTCCTTTCCAGAAAGGTGGAGCTTTGATAAATACCGTGATGACGAAAGCAAATCCTGCCATGAAAACCGCGTACAAATTTGTAAGTCCCTAAACTGTGGGTGCCAACTGGTACAATGAGGTGTTGCAGTATTGTAGATAGACTGAGAATGCAAACAGCCTATTCAATAAGTAGGACAGTTGAATGTTTTGCTTAAGGTTAGGTTTATATTTGATGGTATATCAGGTTTAATAATAAACTCAGTTCCTTATATTTAAATGAGAGGACAATCTGTGATCTTGTTGGTTGTAAATCTTAGTCTCAACTGATGTTGAAATCTCTGAAGATTAAGGCTCCAACCAAACCTTTACCATAGTGCTATGTACATATATTTCTATGCGTGGAATCGGGAACACCTTTATTTTTGGTGCGATGAGAGAAGAAAACTGTGGGAATTGTTGACCATAATCTCTCTTTGTGGCTCTGAGAAAGACAGAATATTTTGAAAAATAATTGCTTCCATATTGCCTCCAATCATCCATTTGAAATTTAAAACTCCTCCTTTGACAATTTACAACAATCATGATTCACAAAGTGAAATTATTTTCACATTTCACATTTCCTCAGAACCCACCTGTGTAATTTTGCATAGTAATCTTACTAAATCTTCCATCAGTAATCAAGCAACATTTTAGAACATATTTGATTATTTATTCCCTCATATTAAAAGATAATTGTCAATACATTTAAGAGTGGTAATCTGGTACAATTTTGTAATTACAATAGGAAATTGGTTTATTAGCATATTAAAGCATTTTGATTGATTATGTCTCATCCACCATTTGTGTAACCTGATCTTAACTGAAAGTTACCTTTTTAAAAAAAAATGCAGAACCATTTACTAATCACATTCATGTACGTTAGTCAGTTTCTTTGCCTTTAAACATAAAAATCAATTTAAATTCAAAAGCTAGTTATGTGTGCCCTTGTCTCCAAATAAATCTCAATTTGAAGAGCCTTCTTGAAGGGCCACAAGTAGAAGGCTGACACACTGATAAATTTGATCCAAGTAGAGGAAGCTTCCATCACAAAAGGTTGCAAGCACTCAGTTTATGCGGGACATGTTTACAACTGAACTTCCTCAGTCTTTTGCACTGGTTTGGCCAAATTGCCCCTTGAAAATCAACAGAGCCAAGCTGAAACATGATCTCAATTTGTTGCCAAGTGGTAACTGACGTGGTGACTGTAGCTGTCTTCAAGCATTAAGGGTGAAAAGTAATTCAAAACATCTTTTTTTTTCTGAAAATTGATAGAGAATGCAAACTGGGAACAGAAAAGGGCCTTTATTTTCAACGCTTCATCCATGTAATCATCACCATATCAATAGCATTGTTTCGCAAATATTTCAGCCATAGTTGAACAGATAAGTGTTCAGCCATCTATTGCCCCTCTCATAAATGATGCAGTAAGTGTTCATTGGCATTTGATAAAATGTTTCTGTAAACTCTGTGATACACACAAATCAGTTTAGACAATTTATTTTTCTGAGTTTATGTTGCTAGTTGTAAGATCAGATTTGTCATTAATATTTGGTGACATTGTACACTGTCCCAAAGGATCTGTGCAGCTGACTAGTTGTATGAGGAATGAGTTACCTGACTACTTCTCTATTTGGGTCAGGTGTGGACTGGAGGCCAGGTACATTCCACGTATAGATGAAATATGCATGAGTCATGCAGAACGGAATATCCTGCTGAATGATGTTGACTCAAGCCCTGGAGCAAATTGCTTTGCCTTCTCTCGTGGAGAAATGCACAGTGTGTTAGAGGCTGAAGAGTTATCACACCAAAATCTCTCACACTAAAGGAGAAACTTGTTCAAGACTGCTTCATCCGCACCTACCTGTCAGATTTCAACTTAACTTTGGATAATGCTGCTGTACCTTTATTGAAAATTTACTTCAAAGGCATATTCCACAATAGTTAGACTAGATTCTTGTTTCGTGAAATGCTGTTCGTTGTAAGATACTGAAAGAAGGAAACCATGCAATAGGCAGAAGGTTGCTCAATTAAGCTTTTCTTTCAAGAAATGTTTCTAAATTGGTGAATTGACACTATAAAACATTGAAAATCTAATACCTCAAAAAATTGATGATGAACGTAATTTTTCTCTGACATCTAAGAGTCACTTGTTGGCTTCTTTCATTGTTACACATCAAAGAAACAAAGGTGCTTTAGTGAAGGCAATCAAAACAGATGGGTAATAGCTGAAAGTTAAATATGTTTAATTTTAAATTTTCAATGCAAGAGTAAAGGTTTGGTTTTATGATTTAGTAAATGCATATGTATGGTAACTTGATAGTAATTTCCTATTTTATATCTTTTATGAATTGCTGCTGGCTTGGCCAAATGTCTTGAAATTATTATGAAGGATGCCATCCTTAATTCACAATGAAACAAACTGGTTCTGGTAGTTACCTTAAAGAAAACCTCTTACGGCTATTCAAATTTCATTTTGAGAAACCATTTTTTTCTTCAAGGCTAAGAACCAAGCTAAGATGGGGATCAAAGAAGTGAAGAGCATGTTAAAACAGAAGGTACATAACATTTCTGACTTCACTGACATTGTAGTCTTTGAAATATCTAAAATGGGATAGTTGCAAGAGACATTGTCTCTTAATGATTTGTGAAATTTGCTTCATTCTTTGTTCAATAACATACATTTTTCATAACTGACCCTCAGGCTATCTTGATCTGTCATTGTTTCATGCTGAGGTTGAATGAATTCTTTTTTTTTTTTTGTTTGCATATTTTATTACTTATTGATGTCCCAAATATTGCTTGGAACAAAATGTGTATTTTGATCAAATCAATTGTTTTGATATCACAGTTAAATGTCAAATTGGGATTGAAATCAATTTGACTTGCATGCAACATTTGTATGGAACTAGCAGCAGAATAAAACTGTAAAAACATCTGCTGGTGGCAACAAAAATCATTATTTCTTTCCTTTGTAGATCAAGTACAGATCTGATTTCATATCTCTAAACTGATATTCAAGTTTGTATTGAACAAACCTCTTTCTTACTGGGGGCTTGATGGAAGTACAGAAAATGGTTATTAGTCAACAAGTATTTGCCTGTTTCAAGTCATAGAATGAAGTTGAAATGCTGTTGAGGGATTTTACTATCTGTGCAGGAATCAACTGAAGATGAAGACTTGCATCATAACGAGTGTCTACCTCCAAACCTGCAAAGGCGATCAAACTCTGATCTTTTACAGAACCGGCTTCCGGCCACCAAACGTAAACGGGTAAGGAAAAGAATGGTATTGATTGTTCATTATTATTTATATTCACACCCCAGCAACACCAGTTGTCCGTACTTTGTTTTTAATCTGTTTAGTTTTGTAAACCTTTGCTAATTATTTCTTTTGAAATTAGTTATCACTAATTGTCATGAATGTTGCAATATTGGCAGTACCATTCATTTCATAAAATTTATCTCACAAATGAGCATGCAACTGACATTCAATCTCATAAATAATGTATAATGCAAGAAAAAGATGAATTTGTAGCATTAGATTAGGTGAACCACAAACGTCTGGCTGGATTTGCCACATGTTAAACCCTGCCTTGCCCATAGACTTTGTGTGGGACATGGTTCTGGAGTTTACTGTAAATGCACATCAGAAAGCACAGCACCCTTTACTTAGCTCCATCTCAGGATAAAAGGCTGATTATTTCAGACTGTGATGAGGACAAATTTCTTCACACAGAGTTATGAATCTGTGAAATTCTCTTCTCCAGAAGATGTGGATGTTCCATCACTGAACATATTTAAAACTGAGGAAGGTAGACTTTCAGGTTCTCAAGGAATTTAGGGATGTGGGGAGCGGTCTAGGATCAACCATGACAGGGTTGAATGGTGGGCAGGCTTGAGCAGCTGTGGGGGTTCTACTCCTTGTTATATTTCTTAGGTACAGAGGCATCATCTGGGACCTGTGTGAACAGAGCAAGCATCTGTATATCTCATTAGTCATTGAGATTAAAGAATGATATTGAGTGGGAAACAGCCTGAACCACCGATTCAACTACAAATTAGGAACAGGTATCGAAATAAAAAGAGGGAATGAAAAGAGATGGTGTGATAAGAGAGAGAAAAGTAAAAATTATTTATCTTTTACTTTTCATAATTTCCAACAAAAACTAAATTCCATAAGACAGGGCTCAAGTTTACGAAAGTTGATATTTAGGCGTTGAAGTGTTTTTTGGCAGTAATTAATACTTTACTACATTATTGAAAGTTGTACTTACACTGGAATAGACAAGCCCCATTTATTTCTGCTGCATTTAGTCCGTATCTGTCAGCTAAGTATGTCAACTTCACAAATTCAAAATATGTGAAGAAAGAGCCAACTGATTCCTTTCTCATGGAACTTTTGGACATAACGCCATGTCTCACATAGTAATCTCCAAATTTCCATTTTTAACTTCACCTGTTTGGTGGCCAGGAGTTACGATTTAATTTCACTGCAAATAATGGTGAACAGTTTTACCCGCAACATTAATTCTACAATACTATATGGCCCAGTATTGTTCAACTGAAAAGAGCAATTGAGAGGAAAATAAGTTGTAACAATTTGGTAGAAGCTCACTTTATACCATCAATCTTGTGTTTTGAATTCTTGACAAAGTGTTTGCTGTAGCTGATTTCCTCATTTTGACAACAGATAGGTAAATATAGCTTTAAATTCCTCTAAGTCTATCGCTTGAATAAGGAAGCTATATTTAGCAGCATAAATGCTGGAGTAGATTCGCAATGCCTAATCTGTTTGTTTTCATTGTATTGTTCGAGTACAGTGTGCTGACACAAAAAGTGTCAGTTCTCTAACCTTGTGCTGATATTTTAGTTGCCCTTATTTAAATGAAAGGTTGACACAATTGTGACTGAGTTGGGAAGTCATGAAGCAAGCCCCACTCTAGGATTCGTGAGACTAATCTACGCTGATGTGATTTGGCAGCATAACATCATGGAGTATTTGGAAGTCACTTAAGATATTACATGAAAAACAGTATTTCACCTCATCCACCCCCTTTCTGCAAGTGGGGTTTTTTGATTACATTGCCACATTTAATGTAAATGTTGGGCATTTCTGTTGAAAAGGGGCTAATGCTTCATTTTTCTCATGCTGATCCTTTTTATAATGCATTTTTGTTGGAAGTTTGAATTATTGGTCAGGGATCAGTGTCGTGTTTGTGACATTTTGAAGTTCCAGCAAGTTAGATTGGGAATACTTGGAAAGATCTGTTGTTGCCACCTAGTTACCAGACAGCTTAGTGTCCATGTAACCATGGATGATAGATTTGTTTGCATGTGTGTGGGAGACGGCAAAGCAATATGTTTTATCTGTGATTGCCAGAAAATATTACTGGGCCTAAGGAAGCAGATGGTAAGCATCTCTGTTTACAAACATTAAAAGAAAATTTTCATCTTTAAAATTTCAAGTTCACTTCCAAATACATTTCCCCGCCAACTGCTTTGAGCAGTGTTGCTGTTATGTAGAAATCTATCTTACTTCCATGGTCTTGTTCCACCTTTTTGTGAGCATCATCACTTCTTGTCAGTGCTTTTGGGAAGGGATGATGTCAGGATCATTCACTTGTTCATTGTCGCCAAGTTGTAGGAGATTGTTCAAAATCTTGATTCATAAAAACAAACTGCACAATAGCCACAGTGCTCCAGGATGTATTGAGAAAGCGTAACGTGGTTGCCGTGAGAACTTCTTTACCGGAATTATTCCACGAAGGAGCACCAATGGTAGCTGTTCACGTAAACCAAATAGTTGCCTCCATCAGATAACAGGGAATAGAATAAAGGATTTTCCAATATGTAAAGGTGTTAAATGTAGCTGAAGGCCTTCTTGTTACTAAAATATATTTAAATTTTAATTTAATGTCCCTCCATGGTACCCACATTTTTGTTTGCGAATGTGAATACTGACAGTCCTGATTTTGAAAGGTGCAGCTTTAAATTAGGTCATTTTAAAAAGGAAATTCTATTATGATGTAAATGTCATTGGCAAATCGAACCATTATTGCCGATTCCTAATTACCATGAAGGTGGTAGTGAACATACTCGTTAAGCATTCCATTCCATGTGGTATAGATACAGTGGTGGTAGGAGAAATTCGAATGGATGGCAGTGAAGGAGAGACAATATGGTTCCAAGTCAGATTCACTAAAATGGACAAACTGTAACAGAAGAGCAAGCATTTGTTTTTAAAACAAAGTGAAACAATTCAGGCCCATGTTTGCAGACTGACCATGTATCTGGCTAGCATTTCTTTAAAAACATCACAGTTGTCTTTATTGAAAAGTAAATTAACGTTTAAATGCTTCCTTTTAAAAAAAATTTTATTCTAAGCATTGTGGCTGGTAAATAATATCTATCAAATAATTTTACCACCATATCCTGTAGAATTATATTTCACACAAAAGCTTAAATTTGCCACAAAATGTGCCAAAATTCGGAAATTGCAGGGATGGATGACATTTAACTGTTTAATATGTTTGATGAAGTTACTATCTCTGCTCTCCTAACTGAGCCACGAACCCACTTTTATTTCAAACTGGTATTGTATTAAAATAGAGAGAGGAAATTGATGCAAAAACATTGACCACTGATGTAGTGGAACATTGTTCTCAGTCATTTGTAGACTCCTGTTTCATAATGCCTTTGAAATTTTTAAAAGGATCAAAATTGGATAGTTCCTTGAGATGTAAACCTGATGATTTTTGTTTCAGTTGGAATCAAGAGTAAAGCTATTTGTACACTAGCTGTTTTGGTGTTTAGGCATTTTCCATGAAAGCTTTTTTCTGGATTTGAAAATAAATGGTGTAACTTCACACAGTTATGCATGTGACAATGTCAAAAAAGTAGAAGAATCAAAAGAAATAATCTTCACAAATACATTTTAATACCATAGTAAAGATATGCAATTTATAGTAAAACAATAACATCTTTATTACTAGTCTGACTGCCAAGTAGCAGTGACCTGCAGAAAATGTCTATTTCTAGCTGAAGAAATATGAGTTGCTTGTAATTATGGGTTATTTGCCAAAAAACTTTGCGGTCTATTGTGGCAACAAAAATGAGTGACATTTTATGCCTAAATGGTTCATCATAGACTATTGTGTTGTGCTGTATGTTAGATCTCACTGATCGGTGGAATTTTAAAATAAATTGTCTGTCACTTTGTAACTGGGGAAAATGTCAACAGATTTATTTGAGGCTGCAGATTAGAAGAAATATTTGGCTGTCTGTTAAGTTTTATTATTGCTTTACAAAAGAATACAACTGCTTTTCAAAAGTACAGAAATTAAAATGAATTCTGCCTGCTATCTCTTTTAACATAGCCAGTCTTGCATAACATTTTAATTATCTGCCAAAAATTTGTTGGTTTTGTTCATACGGCTCACATTCTTAATGGACTGTCCGTGTCATCCTTGGTGACAGTTGCCATGAGTTTTCTGACACTTCAAATGTAGACTGTGCTTGAGGTCTGTTTGAAAAATTCTTGATAGTTATTAAAGGAATATATTTACTAATTGTACAGCGGCATATCTCAGAAATATTGTTTTTTTTAAAAAAATCTCTATTTTCTTCTTCATTTTTAGCATAAGAATAGCTTTTAGAATTCCGTAATAGTTGTCTGGACTGAGAGATTTTGCAGTTTCCCAAGTCTGAAAAAGCTGACAGTAGTGACACATGAATACCTAATACTGAGTGCCCATCCCAATGTCACAATGACCCCACTTTTGTATCATTCAACTGTATCAACCAAAATGTCTCCAGGTTACAGATGAATTTCAAGAAGCTTTTTTCTAAACGGTTTATTAAATTAACATTTACTGTTTGTAATATTGTTCCCACTTAGCATTTCATTGTCTTATCCACTTTTTGTGCTATTGCTTCATTTTCTACAAGTAATGGAATTTTGAAGAGTCAACAAAATCGTAAGTTTCTTCAGTGGCAAAAGTCTAGAAATGATTTCCCTCCAAAATCCCAGTCTTCTGGTTCCACATACTACTTTGGGAAGCTGTTTGTGGCTGCGTTATTTTACATAGATGGCACCATGAGGCAGTGGAATATTGTTTATTGTGACATCCTTGTTTTAGTGTAGGCAGCTTCCTCGGATGTGGTAAAATAAATGATGAAGAACAACCTTTGGTGAGGAATACTTACAATTATAATGTCTGTGCCTTGATGTGGATTTATCATGTTAAATGCTCTCTTCTCTCTCATAGTTAACATTTTTTTCCCTCTTGAGTGCAGCTAAACTTTAGCCCTCAGCAGTATTGTCCAGAACGTAGCTGTAAGATCTGATAAACACTCTTGTGGAAATGTTGTCCTTTGCATTAGCAATATTCCCTGTCTTACCAACATGCAAGCTGTTTTGTGAAATTCCAGTTCATGCAAAGTGAAATGCAGACGTGCTACAAATAGCAAGGATTCATTTTTGCATCCACAATTATGTTGAAGTCAAGATCAGGAGCTTGTGTGTAAGCCTGTTATGCATGAACTTAAGTGCAGCAATAGCCTTTCCCTGCAAAATGAAATTGTGCCATCTTGTGGTCAAATGCTTTATTGTCCACATGAATATCTCATGAGTGAAACCCGTTGATGAGTTTGTTTAATCAAAAAAAATGAAAACGCCATATCTGCAGTCTGAAACTGCAGCCTATTACACAGCAGAATAATTGGCTGGGTCCCACTTGCCAGCAATGGGGGCAAGGATGTTCCTGGGACTGGAGGGTTTGAGTTATAAGGAGAAGCTGGATAGGCCGGGACTTTTTTTTTTCAATGGAGCAAAGGAAGTTGAAGGGTGACCTTATAGAGGTTTATGGAATCATGAGGTGAATAGCAAAGGTCTTTTCCCTAGAATAGGGGAGTTCAAACTGGAGGGCATATTTTTAAGGTAAGAGGAGAAAAATTTAAAGGGTCCTGAGGGGCAACTTTTTCACACACCGGTGGAATGAACTGCTGGAGGAAGTGATAGATACAGGTACAGTTAAAAGGCATTTGGACAAGTACATGAATAGGAAAGGTTTGGAAGGATATGGGCCAAACACAGGCAACTGGGACTAGTTTAGTTAGGGAAACTTGGTCGGCATGGACGAGTTGGACCGAAGGGTCTTTCCATCCTGAATGACTATATGACTCTCAGTATTGACACTAGCAATTACACAGAAAAATGTAGTAATTGGAAATCTGAAATTAAGTTATGCTGCTTTTATTTTTGTCATTCTGTTTTCTTGTAACTGTGCTTTTAGTTGCACTTTGACAAGAAAATTGAGACACAATGTAATAGTTTCTTCATAGTTTGCTTCCAACATTGCATCAGAGCACAACATGCAAGGGACCTCTCCCGAAAGCCATCACTCACAGCTTGGGATCCACCGATTGTTGTGTCTAGCACAAGTGAAATGCGTAGTCAACTTAAAAGGTGCTTTGTCAATCCTATATTTGGAACTCCTGGAAAATTTAGTAACTCTAGGACTGAATGTTTTTAGAAAGTGATGCATAGTAGATATTGCTAGCCACCTTGTCGTACTGTAAAATATTAATGTGGGTAACGGCTATGGAGATAAGTAGTATTCAGTAAATGCAGTCAAAAATGTAAATATACCAGATTAGTCCGTATCAAAGGGAGAACAATAGGTTAAATTGGCATTTGGACCACTTCTTTATAAAGCTTAAGTTAATACTTAGCAAGAAGAAAAATACCTAATGTCCCTCTTGAAGTCTGTATTGATTTCCAACAATCCTGTTTATCAAGTCCTGCCCCCACGCTACAACTTGGCTTCCTCATGGTGGATGCATCCCATGACTAAAATAAGCAAAAGTGTTCAAACCATATTCCAATTTCTGATTTACTGCTGTATCGTTTGTGAGATCCCCTCAAAGCCAAGAACTATTGTAGTTCCAGTATCTTGTGATATTATTCACTCGAATGCTTACCGCAGAAGATGCATTTCCCAATGGAAACGTTGTTCTGTGTGAATGAACACAATTTAGTGTTGTGCTGTGTATTAGGGACTAATAAATTGTGGTGTTTGCATTACAATACAGTACTTGGTTCATTGCTGTAAGTGTTGGTTTTCACTCTGCTAGTATAAGCTGGTTTTGAATTCAACCATGCAGTTGGACAATGCTGCTTTGTTGGCATCCTTTGGTCAGGACAGATACAAATCTTTCTTTAAGGTAATTTTTTTTTGATGGAACATTTATATCACATTGATCTACAATTCTGAAATAATATTTCCTATTATGTTATTTATTTTATAGATATATGTATGCCTATGTTTTCAATAAGTCCAGTTACCTTTGTCCACATAACTGTGGCTCCCAATTTAAATGCAAGTACTAAAATCCAGAATGAACTTATTTTCTGAAATTGCATTTTATCTTCATTTGTTAATTGAGGCCAGTTTGAAGCAGACACTGGTACTTTTTGAAGGGAAGAGGTGACAAGTCAAAAAAAGTGCCAAGTAGTTTTTAATATTGATCTTTGGTTGCCTGTGACTTTTGTATGTCTGCCACAATTTGGAGCAAGGTGAAATTAAAACTACTGGAATTTGTTGGCTAGGTTGCCAGAAACCGTAGTGCCCATGGTAGATCTAATGCTGGTCACTAAAAAGTACTACGACATCAGTAGTTCAATTAAGAAATGTTTTAAAAATAGCTCTCACTGACATAATGTTATGGTATAACATTTTCCCATGCACTGATCATCTGTTTTAGCTCGTTTTATTGATAGATATTCTTTGTGTGTCATATTATTTGATAACGATAGCATAGCTCTGGCCCTGCACTTTGCTAGTTGAGCAACCCTACTGTCATTTGTCAATGCAAATTTCATGAAAGTATCAGTTTCAGTCTAGTGCAGAAATCTTTTATAAGTCAGAAAGTAACTGCACGAGCCACTTCGACAAAAGCAAAGCTTTACTATATTCCTGTGGTATATCTCAAAACTCAAACTGTCTGATTTGCTACACCTATTTAACTTGTAGCTCAGATAAGTAATATTCAGTTTAAAGTCCTTGCAGAATCCTTGATGTGTTGAGCTTTAATCTTAGACCATGGTTGGTTAGTGATGTCCTGGGTCAAGAGCAGCCATGAATATTGTAGCTGAGTTCTTAGTGTTTGGTCGTTTCTCCAATTCAGTTTATCACCATGCTTTGTCCTTCCTCAGAAGGCAGAGGGAGAACTTCCATCAGTTGCAGTCACAAATCCATTTCCTCTACTCTGCCAAAAGAAACTTTTTGTGATTGAAGGGTCTAGGCCCAAAACGTCAGCCTTCTTGCTCCTATGATGCTGCTTCGCCTGCTGTGTTCATCCAGCTCTGCACCTTGTTGTCCCTGAGTTGCAGCTAGTTTGTGTTTTACAATATCTGAGTTCCTTGTTTTCAAGCTATATAATTGCAGACAATGGCTTTCATCTCCAATGTGTGAAAGTTGTTATTCAGGTGTAAAACAAAATTGGAGGGATTTCTTCATGACTGACTATTACAGTCTCTTCATAAAAATGTTCAATTCAGTTCAGACTTGTTCACTCATTGTTTCATAAGACATAGCTCAACTTGTATTCAGGTAATTGCCATGGCCATTCTTTATTCAGTGTCTTTTTTTCCATTTTGGAACCCTTTTCAGCCCATGTGAGTCTCAATTATTAAAATGAGATGATTGAAGTCAAAAATTGATGGTCTGTGTTTTATTGCGTTCTGATGTTCCTCACAAGGCAATAGAACAAAATAACCATATTTCAACAAATAGTGTCAGAAATGAGTACTAGAATAGCATTTCTGATTTTCAAAAAATGTGGATCCAGAATATAAATTTAATGGGTTTTGTATGGATTTGCATATTTTACCCTCTGAAAGGTTTGCAGCTCTCAAAGGGTTCACAGCAGGAAAAATAAACCTCTCAAGAATGGTTATACAAAGACTGAAGTCTACTCCCACTCAGAAGGCCATCAAAATCTTTTATCTGACAGCGTTACTTAAGTTGCTTTGAAATTTAATGAAATGTCAAAATTTTGCAGCATTTGTATTCAAAAGCAATACTGAAAGGTGAAAAGTTGATAATGTGAGAATTGTTTCATTGTACCAGTCTAAAAAACTTCAAAGCTACATAACTCTTTAGCTTGACTTTTTCTGTTCCATTTTATATAACACAAAGAACCAAAGGTTTATATATGGTGGTAGTAGTAGTTAAACGTTTGAAAAGATTGCAGCATCAACAGATAGTCGAATTTAACGTGACTTGGAATTTTTAGCTGGTGTGTAATTTCCCACAGATGAATGCATGGTGAATCATACTTAAAGGTAATAATGTCTTTTGGCTGTGAAGAAATCCCCATAGAAACTAATAACTTAAAAATTTGAATAGCTGAAAGGATGTCATGACAAGATTTAATTTCATTTTTAAAAACTTCTCCTGTAGCAATCAGAATTAAAGCAAAAATATTGACTGAACAATATTTTGTTGGAAACTTAAGCTTTAAATGTTTGAACAAAACTTTCCTGTTTTACTTTTAACAAAATGGGGGAAAGCAAAATCGTACCTCACAAGTGCGCTTCCCTTAACTGGTTACCTGATTTCCCTGGATCCAGCACAAAGTGTTTCATAGTCTTCAGGGGTTTACTTCTGCTCCTTTCCTTTCCCATCCTGGCAAGAATTAACCTCAGAGCTGTCTTCCGTGGAAGGGGTTCTCCCTTGCAATGCTCCCCCTCATACAAGCTGGATGAATCAGCCATGTATCAAATCCTCATTAATTTGGAACAAAAACAGAAGTTGCTGGAAAAGCTCAGCAGGTCTGGCAGCATCTGTGAAGGGAAAAACAGAGTTAGCATTTCGGTTGCGGTGACTCTTCCTCAGAACACTCTTGTTAATTTGATCTTTTCAATCCAAGCGCTAGCTTCCAACTTTGCATTCCTGCACGGTC
>NW_025966484.1:0-42240 GCF_021869965.1 Rhincodon typus
ACAGTTCTTTCAGTTTTTATTTGGATAGCTAGTGGTTCTTGGCTATAGATGGCAATGGTTGGAAATCATCAGTAGGTCAACAGAGTACAGCCATCTGGTGTGCAATCACTTTTTTAGTGTATTCTGTGAAAGGTGAACAGCTTTCCTTCAGTCCTGAACTGCAAGTATACTCCTTGTCTGAGGGTCAACATGCCTTCCTTCAATATGGTACATGAGGTTAGACTAAACAGGATGAGTACAGAATTTACCTTTGTCTGACTTTGTGAAGGATAAAGAAAGCATCAGAAATCACCCAATTAGTGATCAGCCTTTCCAACATGTAACTGTTGAATGACATCAATAAATTTTAGTGACAGCCAAACACAGCCATAAGTGACGACTACTTATAGTGTTTTAAGACTTTCTTAGATTAATGGCACATAAAATTCCCAAGAGAAGTTAATTAATTCAGTCAGTGGACATCTTTTAAAGGGGTTATATCAATGTCACTACACTTTGCTAAAGAAAATTTTTTGTTTGAAACAAAGTTGTATCATCCAGTAGATTGATTTACAAAATTTTAATAAACCAAATGAGTATTTTTGTGTTATTATAATCCAAATTAACAAATAATTTAAGCAGTTTTAAATTAAGCAAAGTAAATGAACTTACTGAGAAGGGGATATATAAGCTGTTTGATTTATTTTAGCGACAGTAAGAAGGGAATATAGCTTTCCTTGTAGGTATTGGGACAAATCAAAGATAAAATAATCATAAATGAATTAGGCTTGATAACTCAAATTCTAATTTTTTAGCTGAGGATTTTATGTTCTTACAATCATGACCATCAACCGTTTCTCTGTTTCTTCTTTATATTTCTCCTGAATTTGCCTTTCATCAAACTTTATATCCCACACATGATCCCAGGACATTATCAGTGATGATGTTGTTCAGATAGTTCAAGGGGATGAGGGACGAATTTTGCAAGTAACAGTTAGAGTGAAATGCTGTGACAGTCTGAACCATTAACATGATCAGCCTTATATTTGACTACTGTACTCCTCTGTAGATAAATTATATTATCATGCAAGATCATTCGGAGAATGCTGAAGAGACCAACCTACAAAGGTGGCTGTCCCAAATGTGGAATAAAAAGTTCTGTAAATAATTCTGTAAAATAAAAATTAAAATTCTGTAAAATATAAAATTCTGCGTGGGTTTTCTCTGGGTGCCCCAGTTTCCTCCCACAGTCCAAAGATGTGCAGGCTAGGTAGATTGGCCATGTTAAATTGCCCATAGTGTTTCAGGGATGTGTAGATTAGGTGGATTATAGGGGGATGAGTCTGGGTGGGATTCTTTGAAGGTCAGTGTGCACTTGTTGGGCCATAGGGCCTGTTTCCACACTGTAGGGATTCTATAAAATAATTATATAAAAATACTTATTTGTGCCATAAACAGGAAATCTTCATTTGACATCATTCCACACAACACCTTCTCACATTAACGGTGCTCTGTAACTCCAGCCCAACATTTGTATTACATTGCTGCTGTTTCACATTTATGTTGCTTTATGCCTGGATGTTCCTATGTAACTCCCATGTTGAGCTCATGAGAGCTGGATTTTGGGTTAAAGTGAGGAACAGGCAATCTTGGGAAGGGGTTATAAGCATCAGACAGAGTCATAGTGCTCACTCACTCTGATCCAACCTGGATGCTCACAGCATCCCCACTTTGCATTGCCTTGTTTTACCTTTTTGTACTTTGCTCTCTCAGCCAGAAGTATCCGCCTCACAGTACTACGAAAGTGCCATGCTGTTTAGCACAGCCACCAAACAGGGAAGCTTGTCATGTTTAGCTGTAGTCCTCATTCAAGTCAAGGGCAGCCTTCGATTCCAGCCCAGGGGCTTAGACACATTAGTTTCCTGCTCAGAGTGGACAGTCAGGATGCTCTCCTCATAAGGGAATGAAGAGCCAAATGTAAGACAGCCTTCCACCATCCTGACTCTTTCTATCTTAATATAGGCTGTTTTCCTCATGGATTGAAAAAGAGGCAGATACTAAGGGAGATGGATGTGAATGGCATAGCTGTTATTTTTAGAATTAGAATTAGATTAATTGTCACATACATGAATACAGTGAACAATTTACAAGGTTGGCGCTTACAGTGCCATCTTAGGTACAAAAGATACCTAGGTACAAAATCTTATGAATAAATTAGAAGAATAAAGAAATAAAAAGTTTAGAATTACAGTCCTTCCAAGCAGGGAAGATGAGCAGATGAGTCCACGCTGGCCTCCAGTCCACATTGGGCTTTGCCTCCAGTCCATGCCAGGCTTCACCTCGAGGATCTTAAGGCTGGGAGTCCGCACTGATTCACCCCGGACGTTGCTGATGCCGCCCAAAGATGGGAAATAAGAAGAAAGAAGAAAGGAAACATGAAAAGAGAAAAGAAATGAAAAATAGATGCAATGGATGAGCTCCGGGTCAGGAGTTGTACTCCTCCACCATCTTGAATCAGATTTTATTTATGGTGCAGTGGGGCTGTGTGCTAAGCAAGTGTGTAGGCAGCCTAGATGGCATGCATGGTTGGTGTGTCAGGGGTTGGGGTAGGTGACATCAGGTAAAGAAAATATTGCAGGCAATAATAAGAGTGGTCTTGATGGGAGGTGGATACAGTAGAAAAGATAGAGTGAGTGTGAGACCGTGGAGAGAAGATGGTGGCACTTACACTTCCTACTTTGCTATGCATTCCACAAGACAGCTGAGACTGCACTGACCCAGGTGGCAATCTCAGGCTAGCCTGGTATCATGGTCTCTGCTGCGTTATCTTATGGAAAGAGGAAGAGGTCCTGCATGTGCACCTCCTGTCCAGCAAGTCTCTGTCTGCAAAGCAGGGTGTCAAATTTCCCTTCTCTGCCACGTACAAGCCAAATGCCTGGAAAAGTGCGGGGCTGCTCCAGACTGACACTGCATCTGGATGCACAGCGCTCTTCTAAAGATGGCTCTGGTATTAGAAATGTCCGTGCATTCTCGGGACATCTAGTGAATGTCGAGTTATTCCAGCAGCGTTATGTGATAAAATGGGGCCAGAATTTGACTCGAGGATGCTGTGGGGCAGGTTAAATAGTTAATGAGGCAAATTTGGTAAGATTAGCAATTAGAAATCATGAAGAAATAAATGGTAGCAAATAAATAGATACCTAAAGAAAGGATTCATAAGTCCATGTGACATTCTTCAGCAGTTTGAGTTTTGGGACTTACATTGGAAATAGCTGTCCATAGCAGCCATACCAGATAAGAAAGAATATCATGTAAGCTTATGAATCTTAAGATTGACTGTTTCAGACTACTGCACTACATAAATCTTCCTTGTGAGAGCAAATTATGTAAAATAAATGAAGAAAGAACAAACTTACACAGATATCATGTAGAATCATAGAATCATGACAGTGTGGAAGCAGGCTATTCAATCCATTGGGTCCACACTGACCCTTTGAAGATCATCCCGCCCAGACCCACTTCCCTACCCTATCCCTATAACCCTGCATTTCCCATCGGTAATTCACCTTGCTTGCACCTTCCTGGCCACTATGGCAATTTAGCATTGCCAATCCACCTAACCTGCACATCTGTGTCTTCCAAAACTGTGTCTAAAATGTATTTCACAGACAATAATTTACTGCTATGTAGACAAACTCTAGTAATTTCACACATGGTCTCAGGAAGAACAAAGAAGTTAATAACAAGTTCAATGTTCTGTTCATTTTTTGAGTTCTATTGGTGGAGGAACAGTCATTGCTGAAAGTGGGAGAGCCATTGCTCCCTTTGAATAGTGCCAAGTAACTGTTAATGTTTATTTACTCCTGGTGGAACATTTGGATTAACGTCTCACAAAAGGAAAGTGCATTCAACAAAGTGACACACCTTCAATTTTACTAAGAGTGTCAACGTTAAAAATTTGCTTATGACCTGGAATGGGTCGTGATTCAATAATCTTTCAATTTAGAGGGTTTTTGCTTAAACTCAGAGGTCAAAGCAATTCAGTCAAGTTTAGCCACAAGGCTTGTAATTTGTTCAGAGTACAAAACGTACTAGTTTTTTTTTAATCTATGTTGATCTTAAGTTGATTTCATTCAGGCCTTCTTTATTACACCATACACATCTATACACTTCTTTATTGGTTCTGAAAATAGTATTTATTGGAAATAAGAAAGCAATATCTGGAGAATCTGTCCTTTTGACATAATCAGAAATGTTTGTCTGTTTTTGTCGATGAAAATCTGTATGGTTTGCAGGCATTTCAAACCCTGCTTTTCTTAGGTGCTACCACCCTTTTGAAGAATGTAGTTCAACTGCACCCTTTGGGCATAAATTTTTGAAATACTCTTGTAAACAGAAATTTAAAACCCAATGTGCAATAGAATTTTATTCCAAAGCAGCTGGAATGGACATTGCAAAGAGTACCACCATGAATTGAAAAGGAAAGGGAAGAGAGTGAAGGCTTAGATTGGTTGCATGACCTGAGATATGGTGAACTGAGAGGGAGAGGAAAAGTAGTAATTTTTTAGCAATGCAACAACTTGGAAATAGTTTAAAAATCTAAATTTGCAAAGGAAAATTCCATTACATATCTGAATATCACACAGATTCTTTATGAGAAATTTTAGAATTTTTTTGCAATTTAGAAGTTTTTCCCAGTCTAAGAGACTCATGTTTGAATGATGTGCATCTTACTCAAATACATATTTTTGGAGTTGGTAAGCAGTGAGAATGACATTTCCTCTGGGGACTGCAGCCAGAGTCCAGCTCAACAGGGTGGTGGTGTGGGGGAGCAGAAAGAAAGGAAGATCCTTAGTGGTAGGATATTCAGTACTGAAGGGTACAGACAGACATTTCTGCAGTTGCAGACGTGACTCCTCAGAATGGTGTGTTGCTTCCCTGGGGTCAGAGTTGAGGATGTCACTGGCTGCAGAGTATTCTGACAGAATGGGCGAACAGTCAGAGATTGTGGTTCACATTGGGACCAATGACATATGTAGAGAAAGGGATGAGTTCCTGCAACAAGAATTTAGAGAGCTAGGTAGCTGATTACAAAGCAGGATCTCAAAGGTTGTAATCTCTGGATTACTCCCAGTGCCTAGTGCTAGTGAGTATAGGAATAGGCAGATAGAACAGATGAGTGTGTAGCTGAAGAATTGGAGCAGAAAGGAGGGCTTTAGATTCTGCAGAATTCCTGGATCACTCGGTGTATTTCTGGGGAAGGTGGGCCCTGTACAAATCGAAAAAGTTGTACCTGAACCAGAACAGGACTGATAGGGAGGGGAGGATGAGGGGAGCCTACAACTCAATGGTCTCAATGTGGACTTTACTAGCTTCAAAATCTCCCCATCCCCAGCCTCATCCCAAGACCAACTCTCCCTCTCATCCCTGCCTCCTTGACCTGTCCGTCTTCTCTCCCACTATCTGCTCCTCCCACCTCACTGACCAATCCCCACCACTACCTACCTACACTCACCTATCGCCATCCCATCTACCTTCCCCAGCCCGACCCCTCCCCTCTATTTATTTCAGAGCTGCTCCCCCCCTACCCCCTGCATTTCTGAAGAAGGGTCCTGACCCGAAATGTCAGCTTTCCTGCTCCTCTGATGCTGCCTGGCCTGCTGTGTTCCTCCTGCTCCACACTGTGTTATCTCAGACTCCAGCATCGGCAGTTCTTACTATGTCCTAGATAGGGAGAAACTTTTCCCATTAGTGAAAGGTAAATTTGCCATAGTCTTACCAGAACACAGAGCTGCTCTTCCATTTGAGAGAGAGAAAGAGACACGATTGGTGGTGGTTTAACCTGATGGTCACTATGCCTCACACGAGGAGAGAGGTTGAGAATGACAGTCCTTCATGGTAACCTCAGCCACTGTGGGAATTGAACAAATATTGTTGACCCGACTCCGCATCACAAACCAGCTGTCCAACCAATTGAACTAATCGACCCCTTCACACCTTTCGTGAAGTGGTCATTAACCAGGTGAAGAGGGGGGATGGGCAACAGTTTCAAAGTAAGGAGCGGGAGGTTTAGAGGGGATTTGAGGAAAATGTCTTTTACCCAGAGGGTATTGGGTATCTGGAACTCACTGCCTAAAAGAGTGGATGAGGTTGCAATCTTCAAAACATTTAGATAAACACTTGAAACACCATTGCATACAAGGCTATGTGTCAAATGCTCAAAAATGGGTTTAAAATAGGTGATTTTTGATAACTGCATCAACATGATGTCTCTTTCTGTCCTGAAAAAACTCTATGCCTGGATGTGGTGGAGATCTGATTGGTTCAGCCATTCACCAGCAGATAGAGCTGAACCACGTAATGCACTTCTGAGTCCTGCTGTTGTCTGCTACAAGTGTGCACAATGCCAGTAAATGGAATGTAAAAATAATCACTGGTTTCTTTTCTTTGCTGAATCCTGCCATTTCAAGCCCCTCGCTGTTCCTCTTCTCCTCCATCCTCACCTCCAGCAATAAATACTTTGATTTTGCATCTTTAAGAATCAGACCATCTGATAAGCTGCCTCTTGCTGTTCACTCCACAGTATACTTACACCAGCCCACTTGGCCAAATGTCCTTTCACTTTCCCCTTTCCCTAGTCCTGAACTGATATCTTTCTATAGCTTTTCAGGTGCCATTCCTTTGTTCTTTAGTCATCAACCATCTCAAAAAATCAATACTTGGCTCCAGTGTTCCTGAAAACTGCATCTCTACAAATTCCAGCAGCTTTACGCTGTAGAGAGTGGGGGATATATATGAGACGTGTAGGCTTACATCACTTGCAGTTTGTGAATGAGATGAGAGTATAGGTTGAGGGATAAGTGTGAGAACTATCATTATGCATTAGGATCTCTTATCAAGTTATTTCATTTCAGCACCACCATGCCTCAGCAATGGCTGGTCGAATGATTGTAAGCACTGCCCCTTCCCAGACATGCCTGCCCTACCAGTCAGTTCCTTCTGCCTCTGGTTGAGTGGCACCTTGTGCTGCAAGAATGAAAAATATGTACCAGTGAGTTGATGCAATGTTATTGCTGATATGTCTGCCATAGTTGAATAGCCAGAAAAGTGCAATCTGATATCTGTGGGGATGAGACTTGGTTGTGCAAGGAATAGCTCAGAATTTTAGTTATGAGACTTGATTAACAGTGATTGTTGGTATGTGAATGATGGCTGTACAGTGGATTGAGAATTGTGTGAAGCTAGTAATGAAATAAACAGATATGGCATTTGATAAAACGCATTCATTGATCATAACCATTCATTTAGGGTATTAAACATTTTGCAGCACTGATTCCAGTTCATTGAGTCTTGACTGCAGTCAGTGATCATCATGGGCATGTCTGCTCCTAAAACCTTCTGTGAGTTTATGTGCAAGGAGTCTCACAGATAGAGAATCTCTTTCTTCGTCTACACCTCCCCAATCAAGGCCTCCTGTTTCCTAGGAAACGGTCATTTTAGAATGTCCAGCACCTTTTGCAGCTACAGTGAGATCTTAGCTACACTGAGCTCTTTTAGGAAGCACAAGAAAGCTTTAAAGCTTCTAGATGGAAGTGGTCGTGGGTTTGAAAGGTGCTGTCTGAGGAAATTTACCAAAGATCCTCAGACAGCACCTACCAAACCCATGACCACTTCCATTTAGAAGGACAAGGGCAGCAGATATATGGGAACACCACCACCTCCAAGATCCCCTCCAAGTCACTCACCATCCTGACTTGGAAATATATCACTGTTCTTTCACTGTCGCTGGGTCAAAATCCTGGAATTCCCTCCCTAATAGCATTGTGGGTGAACACACAGCTGGAGGAATGCAGGGGTTCAAGAAGGCAGCTCACCACCACCTTCTCAAGGGCAACTAGCAATGGGCAAGAAATGCTGGGCAGCCAGCGATGCCCACATCCCACAAATGAATAGAGAAAAAGAATTAGCTTTATCCTATGCTAGCCCCTCCCACTGGGGTAATGCAGTTCAAAGAAATCTGCCATCATTATCTGGTCTGGTCTAAAAGCGACTCCAGACTCATAGCATTGTGGCTGGCTTTTACCTGCCCTCCACAGAATTATGAATGAACAATACCCTAGCCAGCAGTGCTCACATCCCACGAATTAATTTAAAGAAAGTTTGCACAGGGTGCATGCTACATTCATGTAAATTAGCAGGAAACATGAAGTTGAAATTTTGCTTGCATTGGAAGGCGCTGACAAATGTAACACCTGAAGTCATCAGTTGTCAGCGGCATTCTGTGGGAAATTGTGCTAATGAATTCACTCACTACAGAATGAAGTTTGATCAGTTTTAAATGAGCAGGCTTCATGCAATCCCTGTTTAGTGTCGTCATATGTGACAGGCAGGGGCTGAGAGGAGCGCCAGAAAATTGTGTAGCTGAGAGGATAGTGCAGGAAAGGTTTATGTACAAAAATTTGACATAGAGATCTGGCAGAGAGAAGCTGTAAACTCGTGACACCTGGAGAAGCACTTGTGTGACAAAGGAAAGAAAAAGAAAAAGAACTGTGTTTGCATGTATTTCTAGAGGTACCGTGCAGAGTTACGTTCATTCCCTAAGACAGGCTGCAAGTTGGTACTGGTAGAAGTAGTATGCAACAAATTTCTCCACCATAAAATTTTTCAATCTTTTGAGGAGGTCATCCCGGGTTGGTCTGGCAGGAAGGTTACAACATTGTTCCCAGCCAAACCTGAATTAACATTGCAGTCAGCTTCTAATGACAATTAACTGGACTTGATGTGTAAATGGTAAGAGGGATCCCACTAGGGTTGGAAGGATGTCCTTATTGCTAGCTCAGAAAAGCACTTTAAAATTGTGGATCGTTGCATTACAGCTTGGTGGTGACTTGGTGGGTAAATAATTCTAGACATTTTTAGATTAAAACCTTACCTTTTGTTTCATTATAGAATAAAACAGTTGCCTTCAACAGTTGAGTCAAATATTCTGTTTTTTTAAAAAAAATGATGGTACTTTTAAAAGAACAGAAAAGAAAAGAATGATAGTAAAATGGAAACTAAAAACTGCAGAGCAAAAATTAATTTTTTTGTCACAGTTCTATTGTGTTTTATTTCACAGTTTAGGCCATTTTATTCATTCTTTCAGTTTGTGTTGTAGCAATCTGATTAGATGTTTTTACTTTGGTGCTTATTCCATTAATTGCAATTCTTCCTTTTGTTTGACGCCATAAAGGACAGTAAGTTGTAGCAGCTTGTAGCAATTTGCAAAAAAATGCCTTGAAGCAAAATAAGGTATGCTGTATTGTTCATGCAAATCTCAATACTATTTGTGTGTGGAGTTTTGGTCTAGGTGTATAATCAGTTTTGTCATGAAATCTAGCATTTAAAAAAAGGCATTGTAATGTTAAATCTCAATTCATATTAAGGACAGAATATCTGAACAACAACATTTCTGGT
The DNA here is from genome assembly GCF_021869965.1 of Rhincodon typus. Classification (NCBI taxonomy): domain Eukaryota; kingdom Metazoa; phylum Chordata; class Chondrichthyes; order Orectolobiformes; family Rhincodontidae; genus Rhincodon; species Rhincodon typus. The sequence goes on from NW_025966484.1 coordinate 9,436, forward strand.
AAAGTAGACTAATCTATCCAGGAATACATAGGATTAAGGCACGGAAACAGGCCAGTTAGCCCAACCTGATAATGCCAGGCAATTATAATCCTCTTGAGCACCCCTCACCCCCCCACCAATCGTTCCTCATCGATTTAGCATTGTAGCCCCGTAGTCCCTTTTTCTACAAATACTAGTCTGACCTCTCCTTAAATGCATCCATTTATTCATTCTAACCATTCCTTTGGAACAAATTCCACATTACTAACAGTCTTTGGGGAAAGAAGTTGCCTCAGAATACCCCATTTGGCTTCTAGGTGACTATCTTACATTGATGGCCTCTCGTTATGCTTTTCTCCAGAAGACCTCCAGATGGCCTCTAGTTATGCTTTTCTCTGTATCCACTTGATCAAAACCTTTCATATTTTGATGACCATTATTAGATCGCCTCTCATCCTTTTTTGAAGAGAAAAGTGACACAGTCTACCCATGCATTCCTGATATGTATATACAGACATTTCTGGTATCATCCTTGTATATCTCCTTTGCACTCTCTCCAGTGCCTCTAAATTCTATTTATAATAAGGCAGCCATTGCATCATGTAACACTCTCAAAGTTCACTACAGCTATTTTTGAATTCTATCTATCCCACTAAAATAAGCCTAATGCTTAGTTTACTTTTGTTCTGGCCTTCCTAACTGAGGCACAACATTTCTGAGCAAGGGTCACCAGACTCGAAACATTAACTCTGATTTTTTTCTTCGCAGATACTGCAAGACCTGCTGAGCTTCCAGCAACTTCTGCTTTTGTGCACATTTACTTATTGTTGCATTTGTGCTCCAAAATCTTTCTCTAACCAGCAGGAATAGCACTTTCCAAGTAATGTGACCATCTGATAAATTGTAGTATTTCTCATTAATCTGTGTGGCACTTACTATTCCTCTCCCCAATTTTGGTGTAATCTACAAACTTTAAAATTAAGATTTGATTGCCTCAGAAGGCCAATGTGAGAACTGCAGTGTTTCCAGCACTGATCCAGTAGAACATCACTTCACAGCTGTTGTCACTATGAACAGCCACCCTTTACTCCCTATCTTTGTTTTCGGACTTGAAGACAGTCTGCAAACCATTTTGCCACTTTTCTCCTGACTCAACATTCCCTGCTTTTATTCATTAGTTTATTGTAGGCCACCTCATCAAAAACGTTTTGAAAATTTTGAAAATGACGTCTACTGCATTACAATATTGTCTGTCTCTGTTACCTCCTCCAAAAATTGAAAAATGTTCATAAGGCAAGAATTTTCTTTTTGAAATTAAGGCTCACTTATATTCATAATTCTTCTATACTCTCCTGTAGTTGTTTGGTAGTACAGAACTTGAGTATTGCTGAAAAAGACATTTTATTGAAGCATTTTGTCTTGCAATTGTCAGGACAATTCACAAAAGTACCAGCATAAGAAGAAAATGGATATTTGTGCTGTATGAGGGGAGAGTACTGCTTGATTGACAAGTGGGTTCTGATTGGTAGAGGTGTCGTCATGGAGTATGCAAGGTCAAATTCACTTTTTAGTAGAGATTCCATTATTTTTCCTGACACCGGTATTAAGCCGACTAGTCTGTAAGTCTTTGAACATGTTGTGGGCCCCCCTTAGAGAATGGCATTACATGATTATCTATCAGTCTTCTAGAAGTATACTTTTTTCTAACAAATTATTAAGTTACGTAATAATGCCTCTGCGATATCTTCTGAAGATTCTTTCAGATTGTGTGAATGCAATCCATATGGACCAAGAGTTTAACCCTTCTTGAGTTTCCCCATGCAGAATTCTTTTAAAAGTGTAATATTGAGAGTCCTGGGGCAGTATGTTCCCTGATAGGGTGAAGAGAAAAGCTGGCAGGTTTAGGGATTCGTGGCTGACAAGGGGTGTTGAGGCTCTGGTCAGGAAAAAGAAGAAGGCATACATTGGGTTTAAGCTATTGGGCTCAAGTGAATCCCTAGATGACTATAAAAAGTGTAGGAATATACTTAAGAGGGAAATCAGAAGAGCAAAAAGAGGGTATGAGATGGATCTGGCAGATAAGATTAAAAATAATCCCAAGAGGTTCTATAGCTATATTAAGAGTAAGAGGGTGGCTAGGGAGAGACTAGGACCCCTTAAAAATCAGCATTGCTGATCATCTATGTGTGGAGCCACAGGAGATAGTGGAGATTTTTAATGAATATTTCTCCTCAGTGTTTACTGAAGAGAGAACCATGGATGCTAAGTAAGTAAGGGAAACAAGTGAGGATGTTTTGGGCCATATTTATATTACCGGAGAAGAGGTGTTTGCAGCCTTAAAGCGCATTAAGGTGGTTAAATCTCCTGGGCCTGATCAAGTCCATCCTCTGACGTTGTGGGAAGCTAGGGAAGAAATTTCAGAGGCCCTTGCAGAGATTTTTACTTCATCTTTAGCCACTGGTGAAGTTCCAGAAGTCTGGAGGGTGGCTAATGTTGTTCCATTGTTTAAGAAAGGTAGCAAAGACCAGCCAGGGAACTACAGGCTAGTGAGCCTGACATCAGTGGTAGGCAAGTTATTGGAGAGGATAATGTGGGACAGGATCAACCAACATTTGGATAGTCATGGTCTGATTAGGGATAGTCAGCATGGATTTGTGCACGGGCAGTCATGTCTGACAAATCTTTACCAGTTTTTTGAAGAGGTAACCAAGAGGATAGATTTGGGTGTATATATGATAGATGTCTATATGGACTTAAGTGAGGCCTTTGCCAAGGTCCCACACGGCAGGCTAGTCATGAAGTTTAGTTCACATGGGATCGAGGGAGACCTATCTAATTGGATTCATATTGACCTGATGGTAGGAAGCAGAGGGTGATGGTTGAAGGTTGTTTCTTGGACTGGAGGTCTGTGGCTAGTGGTGTGCCACAGGGTCGTTGCTGGGACCTTTGTTATTTGTTATTTACATAAATGATCTGGATGTGAATGTGCAAGGAATGATTAGTAAGTTTGCGGATGATACAAAATTAGGAGGAATCTTTGATAGCGAGGAAGGTTATCAAAAATTACAGAGGGATCTTGATCAGATGCGGAAGTGGGCTGAGGATTGGCAAATGCAATTCATAGAACATAGAACATAGAACATTACAGCGCAGTACAGGCCCTTCGGCCCTCGATGTTGCACCGACCTGTGAAACCAATCTGAAGCCCATCTAACCTACACTATTCCATTATCATCCATATGTTTATCCAATGACCATTTAAATGCCCTTAAAGTTGGCGAGTCTACTGCTGTTGCAGGCAGGACATTCCATGCCCTTACTACTCTCTGAGTAAAGAACCTACCTCTGACGTCTGTCCTATATCTATCGCCCCTCAATTTAAAGCTATGTCCCCTCGTGCTAGCCATCACCATTCGAGGAAAAAGGCTCTCGCTGTCCACCATATCTAATCCTCTGATCATCTTGTATATCTCTATTAAGTCACCTCTTAACCTTCTGCTCTCTAACGAAAACAGCCTCAAGTCCCTCAGCCTTTCCTCATAAGACCTTCCCTCCATACCAGGCAACATCCTGGTAAATCTCCTCTGCACCCTTTCCAATGCTTCCACATCCTTCCTATAGTGCAGCGACCAGAACTGTACACAATACTCCAAGTGTGGCCGCAGCAGAGTTTTGTACAGCTGCAACATGACCTCATGGCTCCGAAACTCAATCCCTCTACCAATAAAACCTAACACACCGTACGCCTTCTTAACAACCCTATCAACCTGGGTGGCAACTTTCAGGGATCGATGCACATGGACACCGAGATCTCTCTGCTCGTCCATACTACCAAGAATCTTACCGTTAGCCCAGTACTCTGTATTCCTGTTACTCCTTCCAAAGTGAATCACCTCACACTTTTCCGCATTAAACTTCATTTGCCACCTCTCAGCCCAGCTCTGCAGCTTATCTATGTCCCCCTGTAACCTGCAACATCCTTCCTCACTATCCACAACTCCACCGACTTTGGTGTCATCTGCAAATTTACTAACCCATCCTTCTACGCCCTCATCCAGGTCATTTATAAAAATGACAAACAGCAGTGGCCCCAAAACAGATCCTTGCGGTACACCACTAGTAACTGAACTCCAGGATGAACATTTCCCATCAACCACCACCCTCTGTCTTCTTACAGCTAGCCAATTTCTGATCCAAACCGCTAAATCACCCTCAATCCCATGCCTCCGTATTTTCTGCAATAGCCTACCGTGGGGAACCTTATCAAACGCTTTACTGAAATCCATATACACCACATCAACCGCTTTACCCTCATCCACCTGTTCGGTCACCTTTTCAAAGAACTCAATAAGGATTGTGAGGCACGACCTACCCTTCACAAAACTGTGTTGACTATCCCTAATCAAATTATTCTTTTCTAGATGATTATAAATCCTATCTCTTATAATCCTTTCCAACACTTTACCCACAACCGAAGTAAGGCTCACTGGTCTATAATTACCAGGTTTGTCTCTACTCCCCTTCTTGAACAAGGGGACAACATTTGCGATCCTCCAGTCTTCTGGCACTATTCCTGTAGACAATGACGACATAAAGATCAAAGCCAAAGGCTCTGCAATCTCCTCCCTAGCGTCCCAGAGAATCCTAGGATAAATCCCATCCGGCCCAGGGGACTTGTCTATTTTTACACTTTCCAGAATTGCTAACACCTCCTCCTTATGAACCTCAATCCCGTCGAGTCTAATAGCCTGTATCTCAGTATTCTCCTCGACAACATTGTCTTTTTCCTGTGTGAATACTGATGAAAAATATTCGTTTAGCGCCTCTCCTATCTCTTTGGAATCCACGCACAACTTCCCACTACTGTCCTTGACTGGCCCTAATCTTACTCTAGTCATTCTTTTATTCCTGACATACCTATAGAAAGCTTTAGGGTTTTCCTTGATCCTACCTGCTAAAGACTTCTCATGTCCCCTCCTGGCTGTTCTTAGCTCTCTCTTTAGGTCCTTCCTGGCTAACTTGTAACTCTCAAGCGCCCTAACTGAGCCTTCACGCCTCATCTTTACATAAGCCTCCTTCTTCCTCTTGACAAGAGATTCAACTTCTTTAGTAAACCATGGTTCCCTCGCTTGACCACTTCCTCCCTGACTGACAGGTACATACTTATCCAGGACACGCAGTAGCTGTTCCTTGAACAAGCTCCACATTTCAATTGTGCCCAGCCCCTGCAGTTTCCTTCTCCATCCTATGCATCCTAAATCTTGCCTAATCGCCTCATAATTGCCTTTCCCACAGCTATAACTCTTGCCCTGCGGTATATACCTATCCCTTTCCATCGCTAAAGTAAACATAACCAAATTGTGGTCACTATCACCAAAGTGCTCACCTACCTCCAAATCTAACACCTGGTCTGGTTCATTACCCAGTACCAAATCCAATGTGGCCTTGCCTCTTGTTGGCCTATCTACATACTGTGTCAGGAAACCCTCCTGCACACATTGGACAAAAACTGACCCATCTAAAGTACTCGAACTATAGCGTTTCCAGTCAATATTTGGAAAGTTAAAGTCCCCCATAACAACTACCCTGTTACTTTCGCTCCTATCCAGAATCATCTTTGCAATCCTTTCCTCTACATCTCTGGAACTTTTCAGAGGCCTATAGAAAACTCCCAACAGGGTGACCTCTCCTTTCCTGTTTCTAACCTCAGCCCATACTACCTCAGTAGACGAGTCCTCATCAAACGTCCTTTCTGCCACTGTAATACTGTCCTTGACAACAATGCCACAGCTCTCCCTCTTTTACCACTTTCCCTGATCTTACTGAAACATCTAAACCCCGGATCCTGCAACAACCATTCCTGTCCCTGCTCTATCCATGTCTCCGAAATGGCCACAACATTGAAGTCCCAGGTACCAACCCATGCTGCAAGTTCACCCACCTTATTCCGGATGCTCCTGGCGTTGAAGTAGACACACTTCAAACCACCTTCCTGCCTGCCGGTACACTCCTGCGACCTTGAAACCTTATTCATGACCTCACTACTCTCAACCTCCTGTACACTGGAGCTACAATTCAGGTTCTCATCTCCCTGCTGAATTAGTTTAAACCCTCCTGAAGAGCATTAGCAAATTCCCCCCCCAGGATATTGGTACCCCTCTGGTTCAGGTGTAGACCATCCCGTTTGTCGAGGTCCGACCTACCCCAGAATGAGCCCCAATTATCCAGGTATCTGAATCCCTCCCTCCTGCACCATCCCTGTAGCCACGTGTTCAACTGCTCTCTCCCTATTCCTCGCCTGGCTAGCACATGGCATGGGTAACAAACCAGAGATAACAACTCTGTTTGTTCTAGCTCTAAGCTTCCACCCTAGCTCCTTGAATTTCTGCCTTACATCCCCATCCCTTTTCCTGCCTATGTTGTTGGTGCCTATGTGGACCACGACTTGGGGCTGCTCCCCCTCCCCCTTAAGGATCCCGAAAACACGATCTGAGACATCACGGACCCTGGCACACCAACCGCGAGTCTCTCTCGTTCCCACAGAATCTCCTATCTGTCCCCCTAACTATGGAGTCCCCAATGACTAATGCTCTCCTCCTCTCCCCCCTTCCCTTCTGAGCAACAGGGACAGACTCTGTGCCAGAGACCTGTACCCCATGGCTTACCCCTGGTAAGTCGTTCCCCCCCAAACAGTATCCAAAACGGTATACTTGTTATTGAGGGGACCGGCCACAGGGGATTCCTGCCCTGTCTGCCTGTTCCCTTTCTGTCCCCTGACTGTAACCCATCTACCTTTTTCCTGTACCTGAGGTGTGACTACCTCCCTGTAACTCCTCTCAATTACCCCCTCAGCCTCCCAAATGATCCGAAGTTCATCCCGCTCCAGCTCCAGTTCCCTAATGCGGTTTCCGAGGAGCTAGAGTTGGGTGCACTTCCCGCAGATGAAGTCAGTGGGGACACTAGTGGTGACCCTTACTTCCCACATTCTACAGGAGGAGCATGCAACTGCCCTAACATCCATTCCCACTGTTCTGAATTCTGAAAAAAAAATAAACTAGCAACCTTACCAAATCGGCACTCAGAACCTTTTTTGTTGGTTACAGGAGGAGGATGGGTGGGAGACACTACCTAAGTAGTGTTTCGGGTAAAGCAACCGCCCAAATATATTACCTCACTTACTCAGTCATCCCGTGTCCGCTCCTGCTCGGCGTGCGCTCCACCTATTCATGAGGTAAGTTTTTAAAGGATTAACTTACCTTCCTGGCAGCCCCCTGGTCCTCACTGTCACTGCTCCCGCTGCTGCTGCAAAAATGGAGGCCGCTGATCCCACGAGGTAAGCTTTTAAACGATTAACTTACCTTCCCGGCAGCCCCCTGGTCCTCGCTCTCACTGCTCCCGCTGCTGCTGCAAAAATGGAGAATGCAGACTAGTGTGAGGTATTATGCTTTGGAAAGTCAAACCAGGGTAGGGGATTTATACAGTAATTGGTAAGGTCCTGAGGAGGGTTGTGGAACAGAAGGACCTAGGTGTACAAGTACATAGTTTGTTGAAATCAGTGTCACAGGTAGACAGGGTGATGAAGAAGGCGTTTAGCATGCTGACCTTCATCGGTCAGGATATTGAGTACAGGACTTGAGACGTTATATTACAGTTGTATAAGTCATGGGTGAGGCCTCACTTGGAGTATTGTGTACAGTTTTGGTCACCTTGTTATAGGAAAGATGTAGTCAAACTGGAAAGTGTGCAAAGAAGATTTACAAGGATGTTGCCAGGACTAGTAGGCCTGGGAGAGGTTGGCCAGGATAGGACTTTATTCCTTGGAATATATGAGAATGAGGGGTGACCTTATTGAGGTGTATAAAATAAGGAGGAGCATAAGGAGGAGCATCTACCTCAACGCTGTGTTCCCAAGCTGTCCCCAAATCCCTTGATTTCATTAATATTTAGAAATCCAACAATATCTCCCTTGAATGTGCCTAATGATTGAACTTCCACAGCTCTCTGGGGTAGACAACACCAAAGATTCACCACCTTCTGAGTTTCCTAAGAAGAGTTTCCTCCTTATCTCAGTCCTAAATAGCTTTTATTCTGAGTTTGTGTGCTCTGGTTGCAAACCCTAATGCCAGGAGAAACATTCTTTCTGTATCCTCTCTGTCTATGCCATTATAAGTTTTGTAATTTTCTCTGAGATCACCTCTTCTTCTAAAACCCAGGCCCAGTCTCCTCATACTGTCCTCATAGGACAGCCGCAACATCCCAGGAACCAGTCCAATGAACCTCCGCTGCACTCCCTCAATGGCAAGTATATCCTTTCTTAAGCAAAAGAACTGAATACAGTGCTCCAGGGTGATGTTGTCAGTGATCCAGTTGAAGCAAGTCTTCTTTGTCCCATGCCCAAATCCTCTTGCAATGAAGGTTAACATTTTTGTTCCTCTTCCGAATTGTTCGCTGGACCTGCATGCCAGCTTTCAGTCACTTACAAACAAGGACATCTAGATTTTCCAATCTCTCACAACATTGCTTTACTAATTCTTTTGCCATCTCTCTTAATCCCTTCATATTCCCTTCATACTGGAAGGTCAAGTACTGGTGGAAATTATAGTGTGAATGGCAGATCCCTTTGGAGTATTGATATGCAGAGGGATCTGGTTGTGTAGATCCACAGATCACTGAAGGTGGCAGCGCAGATAGATGAGTAGTAAAAACGTCCTATGGCATGCTTGCCTTCATTGGAAGGGGCATTGAGTATAAGGAAAGGCAAGTTATATTGCATACAGTTCTGGTCGCCAGATCAGAAGGATGTGGATGCTTTGGAGAGGGTACAAAAAGGGTTTACCAGGATGTTGCCTGGTATGGGGGATTTTTGCTATGAAGAAAGGTTGGATACACTGGGTTTGTTTTCACTGGAATGCAGGAGGTTGAGTGGTGACCTGATAGAAGTTTATAAGATTGTGAACGGCATGGATAAAGTGGAAAGTGTGAAGCTTTTTTGCAGTATCGAGGGGTCAATTACTGGGGGACACAGGTTCAAGATGTGGGGGGAATGTTTAAAAGAGATGTGCAGGCATCACCATTTCACACCGTGGTGGGTGCCTGGAACGCGCTGCCAGAGGAGGTGGTGAAAGCAGACACAATAGCAGCATTCGAGAAGAACCTGTAAGTAAAGACAGTCTTAGTGTGGAAGGGCAAAATGTGTCAGTGCAGGCTTAGAGGGCTGAGGGCCTGTTCCTGTGTTTGCTCTTTGTTCTTTGCAATTTGCTATCTTGCTCTGATACACCTTGTACCTTGCCCAGCCTGCACTCTACGACCCCTATCTATCCGACACCCTACTTGCTTGGCATCCTACCCTGGCATCCTGCCACCTCTTCAACTGACACCCAACCCCTGGCATCCTGCCCCTGTCTAGCTGGCATGCTACCCAGCTTTTGCCCTACTTATCTGGCACTTCAGCTGGTACTTAACTAATCTGGCACCCTATCCCCTACTCATCTGGTAAGCTATTCCTAGAACCCTTCTCCCTCCCAGTTCACATCCTACTTACCTGACACACTGCCCACCTTCCACCCGACTGGCTTGAACCCCCATTCCTCCACCCATCTGGCACCCTATCTTCCCTGCACCCTAACATTACACTTAGTTCAAATACTTACCATTTGACAGCAGCTCCGCAAAAACTCTGCATGAGATTTCCACTTGTCCGAAAATCAGCTCAAAATGTCAATATATTGCCATTTTTGAAGGAAACGTGTACACAAATATATTACTAGATTCCAACCAACTCACCATTCCTTTGAGCTGCACTGCCTCAGATAACAGATGTCAATAAAGTTGTTGCAATGAAATAAAATCCCGTTGTTGGAGCAAGAGAAAAAATGTGAACCCCATCGTTTCCTAGCCAGTTTGCAAGTCAATGTTTATCTTTCCAGGCCACAATATTTAAATTAATACCCAGGTGCAGATTACCAAATCCCATTTTAGTTTATATTCATTTCATGATAAAACTAGCATAAAAGTGATTAGCTAATTTGTCATTCATTATCCTAATTTGTTTTTCTTTCAAATTATTGTATTCCTTGGATTCACAAAACAACATACTAAATCCAGATTACAAGTCACAGATACTGGATGTTACATGTATTTTTCCTTCATTGCTACAGACCTAATTTGTTAGATCATTAATCAGAAACTGAATATATCCAGTCATATAAAGCAACCCAATTGATGGGGACCCAGTCCACCACCTTCAACATTTACTACCTTCACCATCAATGCACAGTGACATCAGAGTGCATCATCTACAAGTTGCACTGCAGCAACCCACGAAGACTCCTTTAATACCACCTTTGAAACCTATGACCTCTACCGCCTTGAAAAACAAGGGTATCAGATGCATGGGAACAACACCATCTCCAAATTCCCCACCAAGCCTCCACACCATCCTGACATGAACTATATCACTGTTCTTTCACCGTTACAGAATCATAATCCTGGACCTTCCTTCCTAGCAGTCTTTTTGGATGTATCTATCCTTATTTGTTTGCAGGTATGGGTGTTGTTGGCTAGTTAAGCATTAATTAGACATCGTAATTGCCCTGGAGATGGTGGTGGTGAGGTGCCTTCTTGAGCTATTGCAGTTCTCAGAGTATAGCAAAGCCACAGTGCTATTAGGAAGTGAGTTCCAGAGGTCTAGGCCCGAAACGTAAGCCTTCCTGCTCCTCTAAAGCTGCTTGGCCTGCTGTGTTCATCCAGCTCTACACCTTGTTATCTCAGATTCTCCAGCATCTGCAGTTCCTACTATCTCTCGACAGCCCCAGGGAGTCCAGTGGTTCAAGAAGGTGACTCACCACTACATCCCCGAGGGCTTTTAACAATGGGCAATAAATGCTAGCCAGCAATGTTGACAGCCCAATAATTTCAAAAAGTAATTTTTATAGTCCATTGCACCACAAACACGGAGGTCTTCTGGCTTGTTAGATAGCATTCCTATCTCTGAATCTAGGTTTGAGTTTCACCTCAGGACTGAATCGCCCAGGAAAATGCATTCATAACACTGCCAAACAGGTTGGTATCAATCTGCAAATTCTTCCAACACATGACAATGGCAAATGGTAAGAGTGGGAGAGATCCCTAGTCTGCCATTTGATGGAAAGAACGTTAGAGCTACTACCAACTTTCCCTAACTTCAGACTATGACCTGCAGAAGTGCATGTTGCGACTCTCCCAGTGGTCTGTAAAATACCACAAACATGAATTATATTAATGTCAGCAATCATCCAACATTTGAATGTAGGAGGAACATTACGCTGGTATCAAAATCAGTCCATAGTTTTACGAAGAAGCAATGGTCAAATCCCTGCCTCTAAGCTAGAAACTCTTTGCTCAAGTCCCTACCCAGGACTTTACAGCCAAGGAAGTTGCATTCATAACATGGCTAAATAGCTTTAATTTTAACTTATAAACCCTTCCAATATATGCCAATAGCAGACAGTAACAGTTGGAGTTTGCTGGATAACCATGTGATGGAAAGAAATTGGAGCTCTACAATCATTATCTGTAATTCCATGCAATGACATGCATGTAAATGTGAATGTTATCACAGCAATTCTGACTTCTTGAGAGGCAGGTTGGATCAGTTGACTGGATGGTCAGTGTGGATCAGATTGATGCAAACAGCACAGGGTTTGATCCCTATTCCACTTAATGTTTATTTGGGACCTCTCTCCTTGCCCTACCTGTAGTGGAGGTCATGGCATTGTGGGGAGAGCCTACCCTTGGGCAGACAACTCAAGAAGTTTAATAGAGCTACCAAACATTTTTCAACTTGTGCGTCACTCTTTTTAAAGGATAATAATCTGAAAATCAAGTTTTCCACCACTCATGAGATGTTAAGTCATAACACTGTCAGCCAATTTATATGAATGTAAAAAATTTGTGACAATTTGAAGCAGAGCTGGGAGCAAAGTTCTGCTCATGTCCTATCAACAATTGTCCCTTAACAAACACCAAGAACTATTTAATTGATTATTCAACTCATTTGCTGTTTGTTGGAACCTTACTGTGCACAAATTGACTGCTGCATTTATCCACTTAAAAAACTGATTTCACTTCAAGATTGAGTTAAAACATGCTCGACACCATGACAGTGTGAAAGCTGCAATATCATCAGTTCTTTAATTATACTTACCGTACACCTATTTATAAGGCTAACTTTGAAAACCATGCACAAAACCTAGTAATGTCAGATAAAAAAGCATATCATTTCCAGGTAAAGAGATTACTCTGAGCAGAGTTAGAAGCCTGGAAGAGTGAAAATAGCTATGTAGCGAACAGAAAGGGAAGGAGACAGATAGACTGATAGGAAGGCAGAGATGTGCACCAAGAGATACAGATGGAGATAAGGAGAGTGGGGATGAAAGTAGATGGAAGGAGTGGAAAATGGATAGAGGGACATGGGGACACAGGAGTAAATGTCATAAATTTATCAAAGTAGGATAAGATAATCCCTTGTTTCTTTTGTTGGAGGCATTGGTAAGGAAAAGTGCACTCTTGTTTTAATTTTGGCAATAGTTGTTTTAAGCTTGTATTTTTCTGTCTTGCAAAAGCTGCTGCTGCTGCATGTAGATCTGTTTTAGTGGTATGTAATAGTTATCTGTCTTGTCCCATCCTCACTGTAGCTCATTTGACACATAGGTCGACCCTCTTTCTACTGTCCCCTGTTTTGCTTGTGGATGAGACCTCTGTAGCTTTTTAGTTTTAATTAAACAACTGAAATTATCATATTTTATTTTCTGGATGTCATTTTTGCTCTTGCAATTTCAAGTACTGTATTGTGTATCATTGTGGTCCCCAATTTGTAGGAAAGATGCAAATGTATTGGAAAGTGTGAAGAAGCAATTTACTAGAACGGTTCCAGGTGTGAGAAACTTTAGTTATGAGACCAGATTGAAGAAGTTTGGATTGTTTTACGTGGAGAGCGGACAGCTGATTAAGAAAAAAATCTTATAGATCTATGATCTATGATCTGTTTAAAGTTTTCAAATTCATGAGCAGGCCAGACAGAGTAAATGGGGTGAAGCTGTTTCTGCTTGTAAAAGAAAACAAGGACAAGAGGGCATAGATTTAAAGAGAAGTGCAAACAAAGCAAGGGCGATGTGAGAAAAAGCTTTTTCATACAGCGAGTTGTTACAGTGTGGAATGCACTGCCTGGAAATGTGTTGGTGGCATCAGGTTCAATTGAGACATTCAAAAGGGCATTAGATGGTTTATTGCATATAATGGAGTGCAGAGATATGGGAAAAAGGCAGGAGATTGGCACAAGATAATAGATCTGGTACAGGTCCTTCTGCACTGTAATAATTAAGTGATTTGTCTTATGATCTGTATATGGAGAGATCAACTTTTAATTCCATGGGGTTAGGGAGATCATGAAGCTGCACATACATTTTGCTACTTCAAAGTCTGATTTTTATCCCTGGATTGCTAGGGATAGGGGTGTATGTTTTTTCCATGTGCCTCATGCAGGGTTTGATTTTTGTTTGTGTAGGTTGGACTCTAAAAGATTATAATACTGTATCTGCATTAAAAATCTTCAGTATTCTCCCAAGATAATACATCTTGTCTACAGGGAGAAGGAATTCCATGAACAATTTGCTGTGCTATAAATCAGGCACAACAGCAAATACACCAACATTGGCATCTGAGCTAACGATGTTGGGCAGCTTCCAATGAGGATGAATGAGGATAAGGCAATATGGATACCTAGATTTAATGACTGAGTGTGTATCTGGAATGAGCTCATATGGTGAGTGGTAATTATAGATCATAGTTGTGCCATGAACCAAAGGAATTAACCATTCCATAGACATAAGAGCTGATTTGCATTGTGCTACTGCCCCATTTATGCATAGAAATAAAATCAGTGAAATGACAATGTAAGGTTCCTTACTTCATTTTTGACTCTATCTACTTGGTTTTGCAACCTGCATAACAAACCTTGGGTAGTACAGACAGATGATCATTTTCAACAATATTTAAAGAGTTCCTTAGTAACAGAAAGCTAGATGCCTATCTAGAGCATATTTTACTGCAAACATTTGTATGTTTTCAGCCTTCTAATATTTAGTTTGTTTACTGTTAACTGAATGTGGGAAATTGATTGTGATTTAGCTGTTAGTTAAACATTGTGTTTGTGAGTGGGCAATAGTATTTGTAACTGCATGTTACTATATTTTCTTTTTATCTTCAATTAGGAATTGGGAAGAATGTCATCTGTGACAGAGCTGCAACTCCTCTGGATGCATTTAGAATGATGTCAGCAGCACATTATTATCCCAAACTCATGAGTATAATGGGTAACGTTCTCCGCTTCCTCCCTGCATTTGTTAAGATGAAACAAATGATTCAAGAGGGCTATGTCGGAGATCTATTGATCTGTGAAGTTCAGGTTCATAGTGGAAGTCTTCTGGGTAAGAAATACAACTGGAGCTGTGATGATCTGATGGGGGGTGGAGGGCTACATTCAGTGGGAAGCTACATTATTGACCTTTTGACTTTTCTGACCAGCCAAAAAGCTGCCAAAGTCCATGGTTTCTTGAAAACGTTTGTGAAGCAGACAGAGCATATCAGAGGTATTCGTCAAATCACTAGTGATGACTTTTGCACCTTCCAAATGGTTTTAGAAGGTGGTGTGTGCTGCACTGTAACTTTGAATTTCAATGTCCCTGGGGATTTTAAACAAGAAATCATTGTAGTGGGGTCCACTGGCCGATTAATGGTTAATGGCAGTGACTTGTATGGACAAAGAAATAATGCATCTCAAAAGGAGTTGATTTTAGAAGACTCAACTCCTGTAAGTAATGCACTGCTCCCAGAAAAAGCTTTTAGGGATATCCCATCCCCATTCCTCAGAGGTACTATCATGATGGTTCAAGCTATTCGACAGGCATTCCAGGACCAAGAAGATCGACGGACCTGGGATGGAAGACCATTAACAATGGCAGCAACATTTGAGGATTGTTTGTATGCACTGTGTGTGGTGGATACCATTAAAAAATCAAACAAGACCGGTGAATGGCAGAACATTGTGATTATGACAGAGGAGCCTGAGATTAGTCCTGCATATTTGATCAGCGAGGCCATGCGTCGCAGCAGAATGTCATTATTATACTAACTGCTTTTTTAACAATACTTGTAACAAGTTCACTAGTAGTAGGTTCAGTAGGTGAAAGGAACTTATATATTTGGATGCACAGATATGTTAATGCTATATGTCTGTGACTTCCTGGTTTAAATATATATTGACATAACTGCAGGATTTACTTGCAAGTAAGATTAAAATTATACAAAGTAAGACTAAAATTATGTGTCTGGTAAGAAAAATGCCATTAAAGCAAAAAAGTGTTTAATAACTACTGAGGAGTACACCTGTTGGTGGTCATTGTTAAGCTTTTGAAAAGGCAATGGCTTTCATTACCATGTGACATGTTAACTTCCTTGTAATTCAAGCAACTTGTTTTGGAGATCACTTTGTTTGGAAATATTGCAATTTTGCACGCCAGGCACAGAATTTTAAAGAAATATAGCAGATATTTAGAGCTCTGATAGTTTTAGTTGACAGAAAATCGAGTCAGCCACAGTCATATGTATGAACTTCTATTCATTATTTTCTTCTGTAAATGCCCTAAATAATCATATTTACCACTGAAGAATAGATCTTGTTAAAATCTTAATATTTTGCATCAGTCAACTCTAAGTCTGACTAAATAGTTCACAATGTAATGCTTTTGCAATAATAATTGCTTTCACAGTAGAGTGATGGAAAAGATTCCTTTAACAGGGAACATGTAGATTCCTGGTGTTTGGCTGAGGAACATTATTGGTCAACAGTTGCAAGTAAGTTTCCAAGTTACATTTTGAAAAGGTGCTTAGCAAGAGGAAACTCAAAGAAGATGAGGATAAATTGAGAAGTTAAAAAATGAAAACTGCATTTTGAAAAAGTAATTTGTTCTACGGTCCTGTATAGTAGTGTGTTGATTTTACTGAACCAGTAATCCAAAGTCCTGGACTAATAATTCAATGAATGTGATTTCAAATCCCACTAAGGCAGCTTGAGAATTCAGTTTAAAACAAAATCAAGTAATGTTAAAAAAAAGGCAATCCAAAACTGACTATCTGATTGTCAAAAATCCACCTGGTTCACCGATATCATATACAGAAAGAATTCCTTTAGACAGGTGATTCTGTTCCCACATCAATATGATTAACGCTTAAATGGCCTCTAAAGTAACGTAGAATGGAATTCATTTGGGCTGCCAGAGGTTTAAGAAGAAAGTTCAGCACTTTCTCAGGGCAAACAAGGGCCGACATAAAAGCTAGCCTTATCGACATCCCAACAATAAATAAAAAAAACATGAATGCTGGTGCTGTTTTCCTTATCATATGCTGCTTACTTTCTTAAACTACAACACAAATATTAAGCAAGGCTGGGATATGTAAACTAAAACCATAAGGAAGCAAATGTCACTGGTGTATAATCTGTGCCGTAGATTTGCCAAAATATGAATGTTCCATCCTTCATCGATTGACATTGCATCTAAGCTTCCCCAAGTGACAAATTGTCAGTCTCAATTGGGCAATTAAACAAACCAATGGGCATCAAAAAAGTTTTGTGTCAAAAAGACTGAGCAAGCATGGGTTTCACTCAGGTCAGTACTCATTTCTTCTTGTACATGCAGTGATTAAGGTTTTTGTTTTTTGTGTTATTCTTTCGTGGGATGCCAGTTCATTGCCTATCCCTAAGTGACCTTGAGCAGGTGATGCTGAGTAAGTTCTGCAAACAGGAACATAGGAGTATCAGCAGTCCATTCGGCCCTTGAACTATTCAGCTAGGTTATGGATGATCTTCTACCTCAATACAATTTTCTCACATAATCTCCATATACATTCATGTCTTTAATATGTAGAAATCTTATTGATCTCTGTCGTGAATATACTCAATGACTGAGCCTTCACAACCTTTTGGGGTAGAGAATCCCAAAGATTCACCCCCTTGGTGAGAAATTTCATCTCATCAGCATGACTAAATGACCTAGTCCTTGTTCTGAGACTAACTTGCTGATTCTAGACTCCCTATCTAGGGGAAACATCTTTGCATATATACCCTGCTGACCACTCTAAGAATTTCAATCAGATTACCTCTCATTCTTTTACATTCTTTTACACTTGAGGGGTGGCACGGTGGCACACTGCTGCCCCACAGCGCCAGGAACCCGGGTTCAATTCCAGCCTTGGGTGACTGTCTGTGTGGAGTTTGCACATTCACCCAGTGTTTGCGTGGATTTCCTCCGGGTGCTCCGGTTTCCCCCCACAGTCCAAAGATGTGCAGGCTAGGTGGATTGGCCATGCTAAATTGCTTGTAGTGTTCAGGGGTGTGTAGATTAGGTGGGTTATAGGGGGATGGGTCTGGGTGGGATGCTCTGTGGGTCGGTGTGGACTTGTTGGGCCGAAGGGCCTGTTTCCACACTGTAGGGATTCTATGATTCTATGACTCTAGAGAATATAGGACCACCCTCATCAATTTCTTCTCCCAGGAATGAGTCTGGTGAGACTTTATGGTACTCCCTCCATGAGAACTGTATACTTCCTTCAGGAAGGAGACCAAGCTGTACACAATCTAGATGTTAGTTTTTATGAAGAACACCCATGTTCTTTTGTACATTAACACTTCTCAATCTCTCACCAGATATTATGCATTTTTGTTTTCCTAGCAAAGTAGCTAACTTAACTTTTCTCCACATATATTCCATCTGACATGTTCTTGCCAACTCACTTAGCCTGTCCACATCCCCTTAAGTCTCTTTGCACCCAACTTGCGACTCCAGTTCCTCCCTAGTTTTGTGTCACTGGGAAACTTAGAAGTATTACATTTTACTCAGAAATCACTTGATTAAACCCTTTGCCAAAGTACAGCGTATATCAAAAGAAGATAGAATTATCCTCAAAGTTGAAATCTGTAAATAAGTTAAAATTGTGGGATTGAAGAAAGCAGGACTTCTAACACCCAATCCCTGTAATTATGGTCAATCAGAAGTTTAATGCTTTCATATGAAGAACTCAAAGTAGTTATAATAGTTTTCATGACAGAATATGTTTCCTTCCTTTCAAAGAAGTTTCAAAATCTGAAGTTTTGGAAATTTAAAGAAAATGATACTTAGAACACAAACAGTACAATTTAATTTGAGTTTACAAGATTGAACTACTATTACACTTGAATAGGTTCAATGTGTTCCCTCCCTTCACACGACATTGTGAATGTGAATTGTGGTGGTGTTCCACCAAGATACTGTGAAGAAACCATCTTTCTTCAACCAACATACCCACCCCTCACCAGCCCTCCTTCGCTCTCTGGCACTGAGAAGATGTTACTGGCAATCATGAGTTATAATGTGCTAAGGACGACATTTAGCCCGTTAGACTGACTCTCCTAGCATTTTAAATTAGTGTCAATCTCTTACCTTTTTCCTGTAATCCAGATCATTGATTCTGTTTAAATAATTATCCAATGTCCTCTTAAATGACTTAATTGAATCTGCCTTCACCACACTTCTAGGTAGATTGGTCATGCTAAATTGCCTGTAGTGTTCAGGGATGTGCAGACTAGGTGGATTAGCCATAGTAGATATGGATTTACAGGGATAGTGTAGGGGCTGGGTCTAGGTGGAATGCTCTTCGGAGGGTTGGTACAGACTCGATGAGACAAACAGCCTCTTTCCACATTGTAAGGATTCTATGACTGTATGGGGAAGCATCAGTGAATAGATGCCAGGAAACATTAGGCAGAGTGACATTAAATATTCCTCTGAATATGAGTCCAAACACAGCACATCACTGCAGGGCAATTGTCAGTAAAATGTAGAACAATGTATAATTGCATTTTGAAATATATATATATTTTGAAATGCTTTCAACACTTAACAAGATCTCTGAAACATTGCTTATACAAAGAAAAAGACCTAAAATACAGCAGATAGACACTGCTAAATTGTGATGCTTACTTCAACTAAATGTAACTAGATGTTCTAAGGTGAAACTATTTCTCTACATTCTGAAAATTGTTTGATGTACATTTTATCCATTAGTTGAAGTTATATCATGTTTAAAAGTCACAAGTATGGATTTTTGGATGTTGATACTATCATTTGGGAATTCAGTTTTATCTTTTGAGGAATTTCTCAGCAGTTGCGGGGGAAATCGCTAGAACATTTCTACTTCGGCTGGATCACAAAGCATACAGCGATCTCAGTTCTTTCTTGAGGTTTTAAACTTGTGATAGCACAAAAATCCACAAATACTGTCCATGTTATTCAAGCCCCGTTTAGATACTGATGCTTTTGGAAGTAGAGATACTGATACTGTAACTTGCACTCCCACCGTGGAATTTCTCCCATCCTGAGTATAAATCCAGATATCAGCAGAGAAAATTATGGGAGGAACCCAAGTTCTTCATTTTTCCTTCTATTTGGTGAAGCTCTTGGTTAGGAGTGAAAATTGTCCTATTACTCAAAAGAAAATTTTAAAAAGCTAAAATCACCTACTTTGGACATTCTGTATGCTAAACACACCTACAATCAAAGGCTAAAAGGAGCAACTAAGTAGGTAAGTACCTTGTAAATATATCTGCACTTAGAAGCAGTGTATGACATAATCTGATTCGCATCTAGCAATGATTCTTAAGTAGAGGCCCAACACTGACATCTTGGAAGGGGCAATTAGTTTTCTGAAGGAGAATATATCACTGATTCTGGGAGTTAGTAGATGTGCCATAGATAAAACATTTTTTTTGCAATATGTCTGTAAATTTTAGCATCAAAACTTTAAGTTGTTCACAATAGTACAGCTTTGTATAACGAACAGTTAAATAAAGTTATAGTCCTTTATCTGTTGTAGACAAGAAAGGCAAAGATACAAATGATTAGCAAAAAACCTAGAGGAAACATGAGCAAAAAACTTATATACCATGAGTGGCTAGGACTTGGAATGCACAGTCTGATAAAGTGGTGGATACAGATTCAGATGGGAGTTGGATAAATAATTAAAGGGAAAAATATTGCAAGATTACTGAAAATAAGTAAGGAGCAGTTTGAATTGGACTGCTCTTTGATGAGCCAAATGGCCTCCTTCTGTGCTGTACAATAACAAAAAATGCATGATAAGCAATACTTAAAGGTGTTCAATAATGAATAAAGAATACATCTGTTGGGTGACAGAAATGCAGTGTTACATGCCACTCCTATTTAGATTTGGCTGTCTCTGACTCAACAGTTAATATAAAAGGATACAAAAACAGATGTTGCTGGAAAAGCTCAGCAGGTCTGGCAGCATCTGTGAAGAAAAAAAATCAGAGTTAACGTTTTGGATGCGGTGACCCTGCCTCAGAACTCTGGACCTGAAAAGTTAACTTTGATTTTTTCTTCACAGATGCTGCCAGACCTGCTGAGCTTTCCAGCAACTTCTGTTTTTGTTCCTGATTTATAGCATCTGCAGTCCTTTCGGTTTTTAGTTAGTATAAAAGGATAAATTTGTAATTTGTACCAGCTTTACAAATACAAACAATGAAGATAGATTCAAAGAAATATGCCCCTCCCCCCTATCATTTACATCATACGTGTATTAATCCAAAACATATTTCAAGGATTTAGGCTTGAATTCACTGAGATAGGATTAAAACACAACTTCCAATTGAGGCTGAGTCATTTGTGTCACACACAAAGATCAATTTTCCGGCATATACTGCTCTATTATTTTCAATCTACAATCACATAACAAAACAAAAATTATTTGTAAAATAAGTAATCTATAATAAAAACAATGGCTAAAGTAGATAGTAAATAAATCCATTTTTAGTTTTTGTAAAACATCTTTTGTTGGAATTGAATGAGAAATAGCGCTCACTCAGACTTCTATCTGCATTTGTACTGGAATTTTAATGTTGCTGATGACATGATGTGAATTATTAATTATTACTAAATGTGTTCTTTTAATGGTTTTTGAAGTTCTAGATATATGTACAGAGGAGACTTGTCTGTCTATTCTTTGTGTTATTTATGGTAATGTATTTTTAGCATGAATATCAGTATATATGCAGAAAAAATATTTATCAAGATTAAAATTCAAGTTACTATAAACTATACAAAGTTTATATTTTATACAATATAGATAGGACAGACAAAACAGACTTGGTTTGTTAAAATATTCTAATTTAAAATATGCACAAAACATTTGGACTTTAAGATCCTGGTACTGTGAAGACAGTTAAAATGTTAGGTAAGCTTACTGTATATGTTTGTCGGTCCATTAGATGTAGTTTGTGTTGTTTATTTGGAATAGTAAATGAATGTGCTGCTTTTTGTCTGAGCTTTTCTGGTATGTGTGACTTGTAATATGCAAATTGTTCTGTATGCACTGTCATATTCTGTTACTGCTTTTACGGATTGTTCAACTGCATATATCAGTTTCCTAATGCTGCGTGCCCTCATTTGCAATTAAAGGAATACCACTCATTAAAAGAATTACCAGAAATTGTGTTATGTGTTTCTGAAGAGGGTGCAATAATTGTATTGAAATATATTTTTACTGTACATTTTACAAGTTGTTAATATCTTTAGGAAATGAATAGCCTTATGGAACACAGACATGGTTTCAAGTCTGATATGTAGCTATAGACAAATTGTAGTAAAATGAACACAGTTTTATTAATTGCTTATTATTAGTTCATTATAAGTATGTAGCTAAGATAGTATCTGTGATTAAACAGGTTACACGATAACATGTAGAGGTATACTTTTAAAAAATATTCCGAGTAGTGGAATGCGTAATATTCCTTTTTTTGTAATGACAGCATGAAGCATTACTTGGTCATATATTGTGTGATCAAAATTAGAGCAATATGTTCTCCTCTGATAATAAAGTAATTAAAATAATTTTATTTCAAGCAAATTTATGTAGTGTTTTTAAAATATTAAATCATGATGATTCTGTTGATGGAGTCATTATCCTACATTACCTCTTAAACCTGTCATTCTTTGAAATGTTTGAGAGTTATTTTATCAGTGTTTTCAGCTTTGCAATTATGGCTTCTAGCAGGACATACTAATACTAGTTATTGCATCAAAGTCTATTAATATTTTAGCCAGACATTTTGTATATCAGATTTTTTTCACATTAACATGCTAACTATGTTCTTGTTCGTCATACTAATTAAATGATAAGTTGCATTTATATTGTGCCTTTAATCAAGGATAAAATTCCAAGGTATATCACAGAGAGAAAACAAAATATTAGAATCAGAAGAACAGAAATTTGATTGAAGAAATATAGTCAGAGTAAAATATTTGAGATAGAAAGGGAAGAAGAAAGAAGGCAGGAGGGTGGATCATGAGGTTGAAAGAAAGATTTGCATGTATGCAGTACTTTTCACACCACCACCAGCTGTCTGAAGGTGCTTTACAGCCAATTAAGTACATTTGAAGTGTAGTCACTGCCATGTAGCAAATGTAGCAGTAAACTCCCACAAGCAACTTCATGATAATGATCAGATAATCTGCTTCAGTGATGTTAATTAAGGATAAATGTTGGCCAGAATGCTAGGGATAACTCCCTTGCTCTTCTTCAAAAATAATTTTGTGGGATCTTTTACATCTGCCAGAGAAGATAGACAGAGCCTTGTTTAAATGTCTCACCTGAAAGACAGCACTTCCAGCATTCAAGGACTTCTGTCAGTACTGCACAGGAATGTCAGCTGAGAAGAAAATTCCAGACAGCAAAGTCAAGACAGGATTAATTGAAGAGTATTATTAACAGTATGCTGTATTCACCACTTGTGGATTTATTTTGCATGAATTTGTTGGAGGTAAAAGTGGGAGCACTTTACATTTTGACTACTGCTTTTCAGCACAACATTCATGCCATTTAAACAAAAAAATTTGAACATCTCTCAAATGGAGCAATTTGTACATGGTAACAAAGTGAGCCAAAAGCTGGATAATCAGCTGGAATTAATATTAGTAAAGGTGGTTAAGACATGGGGAAAATTATCGTCTGTAACCAAATATTTGAATTCTAAATTGCAAATTGGAAGTGTAATGGTTAAAGGTTAAACATGAGAATGAAAATTACCTGGGAGTATGTTCAAGGCAGGGAGTTCAAAAATATAACATTTACTTTTATTATTTAGAGATTCATCAATACATCATGAGCATTCTGCAGCCTTGTATTGTACTCTAAATTATGTAATGACTATTATGCATAACAGTCAGTAGTGTGTATATTTAATACCATTTAGAATAACATGCCTGAAGATATTGCTTAACTAATGTATTGCAAATTTTGAACTCTCAAACATATAATGCAGGTACAGTCTTAGTACATTTGGGGAAACTAGCTGGAAAATGCAGAATTTATAACACACTTAATCCTTTCATAATCATGAGTGATTTTTACAGCTTATTCATGGGTAGGGATGTTATCAGTCCTCTGGAGACAGGCTTGGAGAATGGCTGGTAAAAAGTTGTTCTGAAAGAAGCCCAAAGTTTTCCACAATGGGATATTTTATAAGTCACGAATTGTAACAGGGGCAGTCCACAAATAGAGGGCATAGGTTTAAGGTGAGAGAGGAAAGATTTGAAAGGGACCTGAGGGCTAACTTTTTCACATATAAGGTGGTGTGTACATGGAATGAACTGCCAGAGGAAGTGGTAGAGGTGGGTGCAATTACAATTTTTAAAAGACATTTGGACAGTTGCATGAATAGGAAAGTTTTAGAGGGAACAAAGGCTCTGTTTCCTCATTGTATGCCTCAATAACTTAGCTGCCTGCTCACCAGAAGTGGGTAACCACTTAAGTTAATTGACTAGTCTATGAATGGCCATTTCATGCTCCCCCTAACATTTTAGCGGTGTTAGAGTGATAGAGATCTACCTCATAGAAAAAGGTCCTTTGGACCATTGTGTCTGCGCTAGTCAAAAACAACCAGCTAACTACTCGAATCCCATTTCCCAGCAGTTGCCTTGAATACCTTGGCATCGCAAGTGGATATCTAAGTACTCCTTGAATATTATGAGAGTTTTTCCTGCTATTACCCTTACAGGCAGTGATTTCCAGATTCCCACAGCACTCTGGGTGAAAATATTTTCCCTCACATCACCATTAAACTTCCTGCCCCTTACCTTAAATCTTTGTACCCTGGCCATTGATCCCTGTACCAAAAGAAAAGCTTCTTCCCTGTCTATGCCCCTCATAATTGTACATGTCTCAATCATGACCCCTTTTAATCTCCTCTGCTCCAAGGAAGACAAGCCCAGTCAATCCAAAACAAGAGAGGAGTTGCTGGAGAAACTCAGCAGATCTGGCAACACCTGTGGGGAGCAAATAGAGTTAACATTTTGAGTCTGGTCACTCTTCATCATATACTTTCTGTTTATGTTTCAAAACTGATGCTGGATCTCCAGTACCCGCAATTCTTTGTTTTATCCCAGTCTATTCAATCTCCCTTTAAAACTTAACCTCTCCGGCCGAGGCAACACCCTGGTAAATCTCCTCTGCAGCCTCTCCAGTGCAATCACATCACTCCTATAATGTGAATTTCAGAGCCGTACACAATAGAATCATAGTGTCATATAGCACTGAAACAGAGCCTTTGGTCCAACTCTTCCATGCTGACCAGCTTTCCCAAACTAAACTAGTCCCATTTGCTATAAGAGATAACAAGGTGTAGAGCTGGATGAACACAGCAGGTCCCATTTGCTTGCATCTGGCCCATATCCCTCTAAGCCTTTCCTATTCAGGTACCTGTCCAAATGTTTTTTAGATATTGTAACTGTACCTGCATCTACTACTTTTTCTGGCAGTTCGTTCTGTGTACAAACCACCCACTGTGTGAAAATGTTGCCCCTCAGGGCCCTTTAAATCTTTCTCATCTCACCTTAAAATTTTGCCCTTTTAGTTTTGAACATCCCTACCCTAGAGAAAAGACATTCACCTTATCTATGCCCTTTGAGATTTTATAAACCTCATTAAGGTCACCTCTGAACCTCCTATGCTCCAGTGCAAAAAGTCCCAGCCTATCCAACCTCTCCTTATAATTCAAACCCTCAAGTTCCAGTAACATCCTTATAAATCTTTTCTGAAACCTGTCCAGCTTAGTAATCTTTTCTATAGCAGGGTAACCAGAACTGTACACAGACTCCAAATGTGGCCTCACCAACAATGTGTTGCAACAAACATCTCAATTCCTTTTCTCAATGCTCTGACCAATGAAAGCAAGCGTGCCATTTTTTACTTTTTTACTACCCTGTCAACCACTGTGACACCACTTTCAAGGAACTATGTACCTAAACCCCTAGGTCTCTTTGCTCGACAACACACCCCAGGACCCACCAATTAACTGTGTAAGTACTGCCCATGTTTGTCTCACCAAAATGCACTACCTTGCATTTCATAGAATCCCTACAGTGTGGGAAGCAGGGCATTTGGCCCATCGAGTCCACACTGACATTCTGATGACGTTCCCACCCAGACTTACTATCCTACTCCATCCCTGTAACACTGCATTTCCTATGGCTAATCCACCTAGCTTGCACAACCCTGGACCTACCTGCACATCTTTGGACTGTGGAATGAAACCAGAGCAAGTGGAGAAAGCCCATGCAGACATGGAGAGAATGTGCAAACTCCACACTAATAGTCACCCAAGGATGGAATTGAACCCAGGTCCCTGGTGCTGAAAGGCACTGTGCTAACCACTGAGTCACTGTGCCACCCTACCTAAATTTATCTAAATTAAACTCCATCTGCCACTCCTTGGTCCATTGGACCAGCTGATCAAGATTTTATTGTACTCTTAAATAACCTTTACTGTCCAGTATGCCACCAATTTTGGTGTCATTCGCAAATTTACTAATCATGCTTCCTTTATTCTCATCCAAATATCTAAATAATAAACAACAGTCAACCTAACACCAATCCTTGCAGAACACAGCTGGTCACAGGCCTCCCATCCGAAAAACTACCCTCTACCACCACCCTCTGTCTCGTACCATCGAGCCAATTTTGTATCCAGTTAGCAAGCTCTCCCTGGATCGCATGTGATCTAACTTTACTAACCTTGAACTTGCAGAACTTGTCAAAGGCCTTTGGACAACATCTGCCGTTCTGCCCTTATCTTCTTGGTTATGTCCTCAAAAAACTCAAGCAAGTTTGTGGGACAGGATTTCCCACACACAAGGCCATGCTGACTGTCCCTAATTAGTCTTTGCCTCTCCAAATGCATGTAAATCCAGTCTCTCAGAATCCCTTCCAATATCTTATCTACCACTGACATCAGACTCAACAGTCTAAAGTTCCTAGGCTTCTCCTTGCAGGATTTCTTACATAAAGGCACAACATTAACCACTCTTTTCTTTCCCTAATTATCCTATTATCCTTAATGTACTTATAAAATAACAGGTGGTTTCCTTTATTCGAGCTGCCATTATTCTTTCATGGCTTTTATTAACCCTTAGGAATAGAAAAGACCTTAACCAACAAGCAGCTAGCTCTTTCCTGCAGTAGAGTCAGACCCAATTCCAAACTGCCACCACGCTGCCTCCAAGACCTCCTTTTCCTCACTCTTCTACTGATGCTGAGTGCCTCTGGGTCTTTAAAGCACTGAATAATAATTCATGTTCGAAACGATTACGTGATTATTCTCACGTGCTTATATCAGATAAGGACAGAATCAGTCTCTGCTAGGATGCTTCCCACAGTTGAAGAGCCTGTTGACATTCATTAATGTTATACACTAAATAATTCTTAATGAATATTAACTAAAATACATGTTTATTGAAGTATTGGATATTTAAGTTTGTCATATAATATGATGTTCGGTATTTAACCTCGAGCTGGAGATTTATTCTATATTAAGATGGCATAAATCTGCAAGATAATTTCTGGAAAAGAACTTGGTATCTATGTATAGCTTCAAACGACCTTAACATCTGAGGATGTAGAAGTGACCTAGATTTATTATTTGGGTCTTGTAAATTAAGTATTTAGATTCATAGGGCAGAATCTTATAAGTATCTGAGTGATAGGGGCCCTGGTAAGATGTGCAGCAGAACTGAGCAAGAAGTTCGGCAAGGTCAATCTTGATGTCAAGGTCGTCTCACCTCATCATTTATGGTTTCCACAGGCAGTACGGTGAAATTCTCGCTGGGCAGTGGTGAGTTGTCAAGTAATGCTTGAGGTCCTTGTTGATGGTACAATGGTTGTTTCATTGATATTCTGGTAGTGATCTTACCAAGCTGGCCAATAAAGCAGATGTTGGGAAAACTTGATATGGATAGCAGAACACCTGCTTGGCAGGTGGAGCCCTGCCGCCTGCTCCAAACCTCCATGTTGGACACTGGGCACCAACATCACAGAGTACGCTCACTGAGCACTGGCCATTCATACCCCACATCATGGAAATTAGCATCTGACATGTGTCAGCCTTGAAGAACCCTCATGGCATATGTCCAATCCATATACAGGACAATTCTGCACTTCAATGCTGCACCTTAGAGTGCACCCGTAACTCATTATAATGCTGCTGCAAACACAACGTGCACTCAGGGACATTGCTCACCTCATGGACTAGATTAGGCTACATCTCCAGGCTCTTGGCTCACTGTCATAGTATACTCACTCTGATCCTACCTGAATCGGGATGCTTATAGCATTCCTACATTGCAATGCCTTGCCTTGTCTTTTTGCAGTTATCCCCTCAGCCAGAGATAGCAGGCTCATATTACTTTTAGTAAATTTAACCCCTATCATGCAAACTCAGAATTAGATCAGAAGAGCAAAATAAAGAGTTATTATTTCATACAAAGTGAGTCCAAGGCAAATTTACTCAGGCCTCAATCAAGTCAAGGGAACAGTCTTCACTTAGGGGATCCCAGTATATTAAGTCAAGGGCAGCTTCCAAAATCAGTCCAGGCCCTGCTTCAGGGCAGTCAGAGTCAGGAACCTCTCCTCATAAGGGGTGAGGATCTGAATGATGCACAGCATACCATCCATCTTAACTATTTCTATCTTATTATGGGCCCTATTCATCCTGGAATGAGAAAGAGAGAGAGGGAGAGACTGGTATTAAAGAAGATGAAAGTGAATGGCACAGATATTACTGTTGGTGCAGGTGGGGAGGTATCCTGAGCAATTGAGTAGGGAGTGCAGAGGGCATGCAGGGTTAGTTAGGATGGGTGAGAGTGAGTAAGAGAAGATGTTGCAGGCCACAGTGAGAGTGGTTGCACATGAATCTTGGATAAGTAGCAAAGATAGAGTGAGCGTGAGGTGTCTGAGGGAAGATGGTGGCATTTTTACGGGTGGAGTGGAGAAATTCATTGACTTTCTTTCAATGGTGCTGCACATTCCACCAGACAGTTGAAACTTCAATGACTAATGTGGCAAACTCGGACTCGTCTTGTATGGTCTGGTGTTGTGGCCTTCATTGCTGGTCCTGTGGGCGGAGAAAGTCCCGCCTATGCACCACCCAGTATAATACGACTTCCAAGATTCTGCCCACAAAGCCGTGTACTGATTTCCCACTGTCTGCAATGTTCAGAGCACCTCTGGAATGACAGTGCTTGGCCAGGTGTATAACGGCCTTTTAAAGGTAGTGCCTACACAAGGAATATCACACTGAATTTATTGGAGGGATTCTTGCCATGAACCCATGTGAGTTCACTCACTCAATCTTACCAAACGCACCACATTAATTGCTTTTCCTATCTCTATGGGATATATCATGTCCGATTTCTGACCCACCACATCATGCACTGTTCCTGGAAACAAATCGCCACTCAATGCATAGTCCACAATTGATCAGTATTCCTGGTGTAAGAATCAGGCCATTGTGTTCTGTTGTATATTTTCAGGTCTTCAACCCAGAACAATTGCCAACAATAATTTTATTGCAGTAGAGAAGAAAATAGTACAGCAGTGATTTTGCCTGACAGATGTCAAGTGTGCCAACTCTAGAATATTATGTAGTCTCCTTTATCTGACACTCATTCTTGTTACTGTACATATTTCTAGGTTGCTATGATAGGTTACTGAATTGCAGACTTGTTTCGATATGTGAGTGAAGAATATAGAAATATAGGGCCATAAGAACTGGAGCAGGCTATGTAGCACCACCGCACATTTCCCCTGCCAACAGAAGATCGTTCTGGCATTCAGTAAGATCATGATTGATACATATCTCAACTATCGACCCATCTAGGTCCTGTAAAATTCAATCAATTCAGTTTTTGCTTCAATATTTTTTTGGAGAGAGTTCCACATTTTCACCAGTCTTTATGTGAAGATATGCCTCCTAATATCACCCCTAAAATGCCGAGACCTACTTAAGGTTATGCACTGTAGTTGTGGACAAACAAGGAGATACTTACACTCATTTTAACCAATCATTTCCATTATGTGCATTAACCACCTCAACCAGGGCTGTTCTTAATCTGCTATACTCAAAATAATACAAGTTTAGTGTATGCAACCTGTTCCAAATTTTCGCCTATTAGCCACAATATCATTCTAGCGAAGCAGGACTGTACCTCTTCTAAGGCCAGTATATTTTTCCTGAGGTGCAGTGTCTAAAACTAAACACAGTATAAATGAATATCTAATCACAACTTTGCAGCTTCCAACTTTACCTAGTATCCAAACTTTATTTTAATAATGTGAAGTTTCAACCAGGGACATGGGACTCCCTAAGCTGATGTCAGCTGAGGAAACAGAACTGACAGATGTCACCTGAGGGAAATTTAGCCAAGTTCACATCCCAGTAGGAGTGAGATTCATATTGAAGATTTTCTAATAGCAGGGTGATTGATTGGCATTAGGGAAAGGAAAATATCAATTCTTTACTTTGAAAACTTTTTGGCCAAACTAGCCCAAAAACAACAGAGGTCACTTTGAAAACTATTTGATTCTTTGATTTTTCTTGGGTAGGCAAGGGAGAGTGGAGCTCCACAACAGCCATTGTTGCCCTAGACATTGAGACACCAAAATTTTAGTTTGTGACCCCACTTGGGCTTCTAATCCCCACTTTGCCCTGGACTCACTTTGTATGAAATAATGACTCTATTTTACTCTTCTGGTCTAATTCCGAGTTTGCATGATAGGGGTTAAATTGGTCCACGTAGTCTCTGCCTTCCAAAGGCCTAACATGGAGTGAACAACAACCATAAATACACTTTAAACTGGGACTGCATTATCCACAAAATTGATTAAAAATCAGAGAAGTCCTATACTTACACTTCAAGTAGACCATTAGACATTTTGTAAAAGCAACTAGGGGATGTGATACATGCTCCAGTTCCCCATTTGGATTTACCCAAAAAGTCTATTGCTAACCTAGTTACTATCTGTATTTTTAAAAGTGAAACTTTCAGCATCCCCAATTTTCACCGTTCCCACCACAAAATCCAGGCCCATTACCCCAGAACCCGTCCTTCATTTATGTGACTCCCATTCACTGTTAGCCCCCTAATCCCTCCTGTGGCCCCAATCCTGCCTACAAAATTTTCACCCTTCTGACAATACCAAGTTGTGGCCTTCAATCATGACAGAAACCCCCAATCTTGACATTCACAATCACACAGCATCCCAACCACCAGCCCCTCCACAACCCTGTGACTCCAAGTCTCCGATCACAATCTGAAGGTCCCCTACTCAAGGACTCCCTAGCAAACATGGGGATGGTCCACCTCCATTTTCATGATCAAATCTGAGGTCAATATGAAGGGCTCAAATTTAACCAACAGTATCTTTCAATGAGAGCCCAATTCCTTATTAGTTCTCCATGCGTACCGCTGCTTTGGTATTATGAGTAAACTACCTGCCCTTAAGACAGTGACCATCATCTTCTCCAAAATCACAGAATCACATAACACGAGCAAGCATAATAGTATCTCAAATTTTAATTTCCATTCAGAACTTACTATTCTCTGTAGGAAGTTTACTCATTAATCACTGGCTGATGTCTTGCACTGAAGTGGAGGTGTATGCTTCTGACCTGTATTTAAAACTACACTGCAAGCTTTAATGTTGGCTGTTGGAGGTGAGTAATGAGGCTCAGTAGCAAAGCACGATTCCAGAAAGGACATATCTCTTTGGATGATACAAGTTAGTTCTGCCTTCAGCTTAATGACAGATCACAGTTTTTGATTTGTGTTATGTATTTTCTTAATTGTGCTTTTAAATATAGCCCTGTCCTTGGCACAAGTAGGCTGGCCCCTTCCCTCACCCCATGCATACAGTGAGAGTCCATGAGGGCAACTGTTCTGCCCAGGACCATAAGAATCTACAGAAAGTTGTGAACAGAGCCCAGACAATCACGCAAGCCAACCTTCCATCTATTGACTCCACCTACTCTTCTTGATGCTTCGGAAAGGCAGCCAACATCATCAAAGACCCCTCCCACCCCAGTTATAATCTCTCCCAACCTCTTCCATCAGGCAAAAGATACAAAAGCTTAAACATGTACCAAAAGATTCAAGAACAAATTCTTCCCCACTGTTATTAGACTTCTGAATGGACCTCCCAAATTTCAAATCTAATGTTGGTCTTGCTTTTCATACACCTTCTTTGCAGGCGTAACTTTGTATTCCTCATTCTGTTCAATTACCCTATGATCTCTGTATGGTATGATCTGTGTGTACTGCATGCAAAACAAAACTTTTCACTATACTTAGGTACATGTGATAATAGTAAATAAAATCAAATCAGTTCTTCTCCTATTTTGACCCTCCTCATCATCTCCAGCTCCGCAACCACGATCCTTCTTCAACATTAACAAGATTGAAGAGCTTGGGATGCAGGAGGCCGGGCCAGATGGGCAGAGCAAGGGATGTTAGTGTGAGAGTTTGGATGGAGGGCAGTTGATGGAGTTGGTTGAGGGGATGAGGGAGGCAGTTTGGGGTGAGGAAATTGGCTGGGAGTTTGAGGGATTTGATTGGTGGAGAGAGGGAGTTGGTTGGGGGGCTGAGCGAGTTTATTGAGAGAGTTGGGGAATGAGGGTGACTAAGGGATTGGGGGGGTGATGGTGCACAGAGTCAAGAGTGGGGACGGGGTGTACAGGGTGATTGAGCAGTGCCAAAGATGTTGGTAAAAATGTGGAGAAGTAAACAGAGTCGGGGTGGGCAGGAGGAGGGAAAACAGAGTCAGAGGTTGAAGGGATGGTGGGGGGAGCAGTTGGGCTGGAGATGGGGAGTGGTGGACAGAGTCACATGTGGGCAAGGGGAGGGAGGAACAGAGTCAGGGGTAGAAGGGAGTTGGGGAGAGCAGAACTGGGGTGGAAGGAGGGTGGGGGAAGAGTCAAGGTGGGAGGGCTGAGTCAGTGTAAAGGGGGAGGGGGACAGACTCAGGGATGGAAAGGGGGACAGAGTCAGGGCTAGAAGGAGGGCGGTGGGGACAAAGTCATTGGTGGGAGGGGGGAGGGGAGAAGAGAGGGTGGACGGGGAAGGGAGAAACAGAGTCAGGGTGGGGAGAACAGAATCAGTAGTAGAAGTGGGGTGGGGGAACAGAGTTGAGGTGAAGGAACAGAGTTAGGGGTAGCGTGAATAGAGTTAGGGGTGTAAGGGGGAGGGGTGAACAGACTTAGGGGTTTAAGTGAGGAGGAGAGGGGAAACAGAGTCAGAGATGACACAGTGTGTGGCTACTGGGCTGCAGGACCGTTTTGCCACTTACCATAGTTTGAAGGGCTGTGTGTTCCTCAGTAGAGTCCACATTTGCTACAATGTAAGTCCAGAAAAA